>NW_028251879.1:0-85115 GCF_964263255.1 Lissotriton vulgaris | reverse complement strand
TCGGCTCCTATAAGCGACATGGGGAGCAGCCCAGCAGATTATAGCTGACCGAGACTATAGAAGCAAGCAGCACCTATGTCGGACAACAGAGTTGTGGAGTACCCCTGGAGGTACTGCGGTGGTGAAAGGGTGCGGAGTGACTGGGCCCTGCTTTGAGGTGTGAGGCCTAGCAGAGCAGTAAGAATCGGAGTGCAGGACTAAGGCCTTGCAGTGCCAGATGCAGTAGAGCCTGGCTGTGTTGAGGCACAAATGATCACCGAGGTCCTGTGCATGCAGCGGAGGAGCAAGGTGAGAAAAATACTATGACAGGGTGGCGGCTCTGAGGGCTGCAAAAGAAAATCACTGCCTATAAGAACGAAATAAGCAGGTATATAAAGTGGATTTCCCCCCTCGCCTCGCAACGCGTGGACTGCATAACTGCGCAATACACGACCTGTCACGGGCTCGGAGCCTGTAACGGGGCAGTGAGTTGAACCATGTTACTAGATCCCTCACCTACGAGGCCAGCAAGTTAAATTACTGGCAAAGGCATTATATTTTGTGGCTGTGTGCAGCGGGCAAAATGTGTGACATACCTCAACAATACATGGTACAAAAGCTGGACACGCAATGCAAAACAAAGCCTAAGCACTGTTTGTATAGAAGCTCTGGCGGGCCCCTCTCTGGTGCAGCGGCACTCAACAGGCAGTGAGGGTGTGCGCATTGTGGCCCCCTTACGGTGCGAGTGAATGGTACCCCAGCCGTCATTTTGGGAACCGAGCGATAATACGATGAGAAGACCAAAAGGGAAAGAGGTGGAGCAAGGTCCCGCAGGGGACCCCAACACCAATACTACAAAAGACTCAACAATATCGCCAGATGAGGTACTAGCTACCCATGCCCCAGAAGTACCGCCATCAGAAAAATTGGATATTATACTGAAGGAAATAATGGAATCTAGGGCAGTTCTGCAGCAGCAACTAGGTACACTCATAAATGATGTGAGCCTACTACGAGCTGACCATAAACCTGGTTGAGAAAGTTCGGAAACACTCAAGGTACCTATCAGAAATCACTTCATAGTGCAAAGCACAAACAGAAATGGTCACGCAGTTGCAGCAACAAGTTAAAGAACTACAAGACAGGGTGGATGATGTGGAGGGCCGAGTACGTGGAAGCAACTTACGTATAATAGGTATACCTGAAAAAAGTGAGGGACATGATCAAACGCAATTCATAGAACTATGGTTGGGTACTCCAGTGGCGACAGATGGATAGACTGGCATGTTCAGTGTGAAGAGGTCCCACAAGGTGCCCACTGGAAATCGTGCAACGGGACTGCCACTGAGACCAATGGTGGGAAATATCCTGAATTATAAAGACATGGACACACTTATTCGTAAACCAAGTGAATGAGCACCCCTCTGATACAAAAACACAAGGATTTCCCTGTTCCCGGATTACACTGTACAGGTACAGAGACAGAGGGAAGCTTTCATTGGGATTAAGAAACACCTGCAGCAACTGAATCTGGGATACGAGCTAATAATATTCCCTGCCAAACTCAAGGTTATGCACAACAATGCTAGTCACTTCATGGAGGATGCAAATACGGCCTGGTTGTGGATAGAAATGAACTTCCCGGACCTGGCGATATTGGAAGTACACAGACAGCCCCGAAAACTGAGCCAGCGCCATAGGCGTAATGGGCAGAGAAACACTATAAGGCAGCAAATAGGGGAAGAGAGCACACCCACCCTAGAGCAAAAAATATAGAGCAGGAGAGCAGCATTGCAGACTGCAGCGGCGCTGAAGACAACGGAAGATGCTGGCAGACATGATTCGTCCTCGGATGGGATGCCCTTAACAGACTCGGAGAGCAGCCAACCTTTATTCCCAACTCTGACTCCTCAAACTGCCAGTGAATTGCTGAACTGAGCAAAGGAAATGTACAAATAAGAAATGGGAAACAGCATCGGAAAAGTTACAAACAGTAGAAAGTTGGTGAAAAATGGGACGCCTATGATACCAAGTAACAGAAATATAAAAAACATAAGCCAAATGGCCTGAAAGCAGTGGTAGGTCGCTGCTAGTACATGTACAGGCACGTATGACATTTACATGATCACGTTACTGACTTGTGGGGGAGGCGCGCCTAGGTTCTTCCCTTTTCTCTCTCCTTTCTCTTCCTTCCCCCCCTTTTTTCCTCCCTCCCTCTTTCCTCTAATCCTTAGAATATTCATCACAATGCTGTCCCAAAGTGTAGCGCAAGAGAGCTGTCTGGATGTGAGATTGTCAGCTGATGGCGTACTTCCCCCCCTGGTGATTGAAAGTGCCATGTTTAAGTAGTTGCTAATATTGGAGTATGTTTGGTTGAGCACATGTTTGAGGTTGGACCGGAATATTGGGGTAGTTTGTATACATATTTTAAAGAGTTATGAAGGGCACACAACTGGGCACGAAGTTCAACCTGTCAAGGAGAGAGGAATCACAAGGGCAGATATTATAGTGTACACACAATACAAATGATTACACTATCATCATATAAATTCCTCACATGGAATGTGGGGGGCATGGGTTCTGGCCATAAAAGGTACCGTATGCAAGCGCAACTGAGCAGGCGTAAGGCACAAATAGTATTTATACAGGAAACACACTTGAACACAGCTGAAGCCTACAAACTCCAGAAAAAATGGAGGGGCCAATTGTACAATACAACATATTCTGCATTTGTGAGGGATGCAGCAGTATGGATTAGAGTGAGGGTCCCAATTAAGCTACATGAGCAACATATAGGTGGGGAAGGCTGATATGTGCTGCTAAAAGGAGAACTTGACTGACAGTTGTTGGTGGTGGGCAGTATTTACGCTCCAAACTCGAAACAAGAGGCGTTTCTAAAGAGGGTTAGGTCTGCCCTGACAGACTGGGTACAACACCCATGGATTCTGGGTGGGGACTATAATGCAGTCCTAAATATACAACTAGATAAATTGCACCCCCAATGAGAGGAGCAATAACAATATGACAGGCCAAAGCACTGGAAACATGGGTACAAGGGTGAACACTATCAGATGTGTGGCGCAGCAAAAATGCAGAAACAAGCGAACACTCATTATACATGCCGATGCATGCATTACACACACGGATAAATCGCATCTTGTGCTCCCCTGCCCTATTGCCACAGTTATTGGATACTACAAACATCAGTAAAACATGCAGCTGCTTTGCTGCTCTCTGCCATTTACCTCGATCAGCGCTCTGTGAATCATTTTAAGCATGATTGCGTGCTTATTTAGAGCGCATTACAATTCGTGCCGGAATCATTGTTGTTTGCTCGTGCTGGTATATTATATATGTGCTTGAATCATTGTTGTTTGCTCGTGCTGGCATATAACTGTAGCGCTTTTGTAAGAAGTCCGCTTTGAATGTTGTGAAGATCCTTGCCTGCTTGCACATACATACTCGCCCAGTTTTCACGTTTGTTTTTGCTGCCATTTTGTGACATTGCCTCCCGGCACGTAGCTCCGCCCCACTCCCGCCTCCCAGCTGACCCTCCCTCGCCCCTCCCCTTCCACTATCCACATATGACTGATGCCCATGCGTGCAGCGGTCACGCGCAGCGGTCGCGCCGAAGGTGTGCCAAAGGTAAGCCCGTCTACGCTCATCCGCGCCTGGACCGCCCCCAGCGCCATACCCCCTGGTCCTCGCGGTCCTCGCAATACCCACCCCACTCGATTAACGTATGATGCTGCTACTCTCCTTGCCCTTAACCCCGGTCGCACCCCACAATGCTGCGTAGCTACCTCAGGACACACCCACGGACCTTTCGCCTGCCACTCATGCAAGTTCGCCTGCATCAGGACCCACGCCAAATCCTCCTCCTCCAAACACAACTCCGACTCTAACCACCTGAAATGCATACTACTAAACACCCAATCGGTCCACACACACGCCACTGAACTCTGGGACCTACTCGACACCACATCACCGGACGTCGCCTTCCTTACAGAAACCTGGATGAACGCCTCATCAGCGCCCGACATCACCATAGCCATCCCGGACACCTACAAGATCATCCGAAAGGACCGCACCAACCAAACTGGAGGAGGCATCGCCATCGCCCATAAGAACACCATCCGAATCACGACCAGCTCCGACGACAACCTCGCGACCGCCGAACACCTTCACTTCCAGATCCACACCGACCCCAGGACCACACTTAGAGGCACCCTCATCTACAGACCACCAGGAACCTGCACACAATTCAATGAAGACATCACCGACTTCATCAGCCCACATGCCCTCACCTCAGAGAACTACATTTTACTGGGAGACCTCAACTTCCACCTGGAAAAGAAAAACAGCAGCAACACCACAACCCTTCTGGACAACCTGGCCAATCTCAGACTCAAACAACTTGTTGACACCCCCACCCACCTTGCCGGACACATGCTCGACCCTATCTTCACCTCCAGCAAACACATCTCCTTCGATCACACCACAGCTCTCCATTGGACGGACCACAGCTGCGTTCACTTCAGCTACAAAAAGACCACGACCCACATCCCACCACAACCTATTCCTAGAAGAAATTCGAACAAAATCACCACCGACCAACTCTTCACAGCGCTTAACCAAAACCCCCGCCATATCATCGGACCCAAACCAAGCAGCCACCAACCTCACACAATGGATCACCCAACCACCAACAACCTGACCACCTTCAAAGACGCCACCCGCAAACACCACCAATTGATCCGATCCACCAAGAAATCAGCTTTCAAGGATCGACTTGACAGCAAAACGCCCAAAACAGCAAAGAACTATTCAACATCGTCAAAGAATTTACCAACCCCACCGCCGGCACTAACGACATCACTCCCTCCCAATACCTCTGCGACTCTCTATCCTCTTTCTTCCACAACAAAATCGCCGACATTCATAACAGCTTTGAAAAACTGTCTGAAGAACAACCCAAACACCCACCTCCGAATCAAAACAACACTCTCACAACCTTTGTGCCTTGAACCTTTTTTTTTTTGATATTTTTATTGAGAGTACGTGTATACATTATACAAAACAAAGTCCATTTGTTTCCAGATTTGAACATACAATATAGCGAAAAATAGCAAACCTAAACCAATTATAAACATGTATAAATAAAACCTGAAATCCAATGAGAGAAGAACTTTCATAGTTAAGTCATTTTAAATCTTAACCAGTACTTATATTAGCTCTCATTCCCCTGACTACTCATCCTTATAGTTCTCCATCTGGCCACTGGTGCCCACAATCGTAACCCCATCTCTCTTGTTTTTAAACCCTTATGCTCGTATAGAGCACCCTCGATGTTGTGGATGCCCAACAGCCTACATATCCACATTTGAAATGTTGGGGCCTCTAGATCTTTCCAGGCAGCTGTTATTAATATCCGGAATACTGCTACTGCTATAAAAATTAAAGCTTCCTCCGCAATCCTTAATTTTAAATTAATATGTTATATATGGGTATTTGTTACGCGCACAACTACTCTTGAGTATCCTGGCGCGGATATCGCATCCAAAAATAAATAGGGTTGGGAATAATGTTATTTTGACTTCCAGGAGCCCCTCTAAGGAAGCCAATATGCAGAATGCTTCACGAACGACAAGCCGGGTTCCGAGCACACCACAGCACCGAGTTGGTGATGCTCTCGGTGCTGGATGAATTGAGAGACTTGGCTGACGGTAAAAAACCGAGCGCCCTGATTTTATTAGACCTTTCAGCGGCGTTCGATACCGTCAGTCATGCGTTGCTACTGGAAAGGCTGAGTGACTTTGGCATCAAAGGCCGGGCTTTCGAGTGGTTGCAGTCCTTTCTGTCAGGAAGGACACAAAGAATACAACTCGGAGAAGAAATCTCCGCAGTGGGAGAAATAGAATGTGGGGTACCTCAGGGCTCGGCCCTATCCCCACTGCTGTTTAACTTATATCTGCAGCCTCTGATTGCCTCCCTGGCGAGTATGGGCTGCACAGTATATAACTACGCAGACGACACACAGCTGCTGCTGAGTGTTGACAATACAAACACCGCCCAACTCCACACTCAGAATATCTTGAGACACACGGTCCAGTGGATGACAGGAAACCTCCTAAAAATCAATCCAGATAAGACTGAGGTCTTGGTTATTTCATCTACCACCTCACCATGGTGTGACCTCTACTGGCCCGCAGAGTTAGGTCCAGCCCCAAAACCCAGTTTGAACGTGAAGAGCCTGGGGATCAAACTGGATTGTGACCTCTCTATGGTCAGCCAAATCTCTTCAGTGGTGGGCAGCTGTACTAATATCATCCGACAGCTACGGAAATTAGTGCCTATCATTTCCAAATCTATGCTACGTTCCATCGTCGCAGCTACTGTGATTTCACGCATAGATTATGGAAATGCCCTCTACCTTGGCCTACCAAAAACCTTGATAAATAGGCTACAGGTGGTGATGAATGATGCCGCTCGTCTTATCTTCAGACAGCCAAGACACACTAAAGCTACCCCCCTGCTACAAAGCCTCCACTGGCTCCCTATTAAGGAGCGAGTGGAATTTAAAAATCTGTGCATCGCCCATAAAGCCATCTATGGCATGGCACCTGCGTACATCAAAGATCGCCTGGCAATGTATAGCCCAAAGAGAGCTCTTAGGTCCTCAGACTCTCAGCTATTAGTCTGCCCTCGGTACAAACTTGCCACCAAGGGCGGTAGAGCCTTTTCGGTGCTGGTTCCGCATTTATGGAACACACTACCTGAGCCACTACGAAAGGAAGGAAACCTCCTACGTTTCAGAAAGGGGCTGAAAACGCTGTTGTTCAGGAGAGCCCTGTGAGCCACGTAGGCTAGTGGACGCCCTCTGTACTGTCAAAGTTGTTGTCTACCATCGATTCCCGAGCGCTTAGAGGCCTGTAGGTGATTGAGCGCGCTACAAATCAAAAATAACAATAACAATAACAATATCTCCGTTTTAATAGGGTTGAGTTTCTCGCAACCATAGAACATATGAACAATATCTGCAGGACCTTTGCCACATCTAGGGCAATCATTATCAGCCCTCATCCCCCACTCAAACAGCTTGGATGGGGTACAATACAAATTAAATAGGGTTTTAAAATGTTGAGCTTTAAGGTTAGAGGAGCACAGAAAAATCTTATCAAAAGTAAGAGCTCTATCCAAATCAATCTCTGGGTCCGCCAATTTCTCAGCCCAGGCTGCCTCGGTCTTAAGCATGTCATCTGGAGAACTTTCCATAAGTCCATTATTTTCCGCCCACCTCCCAGATAATCCAATAAATTACTCTTTTTCCCCAGAATAATCCGTGGTCTTACTGATCTGATTGTGTTTACCACCTGAAGGTATTTATATTCTTGCCCTTCCTGTAATGTATATCGCAGCCTTAAATCTGACAGTGATCTGCATGCATCCTTCACCATTATTTGCCCAAGTGTTACAATGTCTTGCTGTTCCCAGTGTCTCCAGGATCCATCCATGCACAGATTTGGAAAAAGACCAGAGTTCCATAAAGGAGTATGGTGGTTATACCTTGGAATACCCATTACTTTCTGCACAGATGCCCAGACCCCAGCTATACCTTCGAGTATTTTGTACCGTGATTTCTTGTAATGCCTTCTTTCCTTTTTTCTCAAAAGTATCCCAAATGCTTGATCACCCAATGCCAGTTGAAATATCGATGGAATATAATCAGGGCCCCCTTCCTGAGTCGCCCTGTCCTGATCGAAAAGGATTGCCATTTCTGTAAGGAGGCAGGACCAGTGGTAATTCCTGATATTAGGCATACCTAACCCTCCCCTTTCCTGAGGTAAAGACATATATACTTGTTTGATCTTCTAATCTTGCCATATTGCCACAGGAATTTCATAAAGATTGCTTCAATTTCCTTTATTATTTTATCTTCCAATTTAAATGGGATAGATCTAAGTTTATACAGAATCTTGGGGAACATAGTCATTTTAATGACGTTAGCCCTGCCTATTATTGATAAATGAAGTGTATTCAATCTCCTTAGCTCTTGTTCCATTGATTTCAGGAGGGGTGTAAAATTATCTCCAATTATGTTCCCTGGTTGTGAATTAAGTGTTATACCAAGATACACCACTGAATTGACATACCTAGCATCCTTTTTTGTTATATTCTTAGAACACAGAATTTGGGTCTTAGCTTCATTCAGTCGATATCCTGAAAATGTCCCAAACAAATTTGTCATGCTCACGATTTCCCTCATAGCAGATTTCGGATCCTTTGTGATAACGGTTAAGTCATCTGCATATGCAAGCAATTTTGTTTGAAATCCTTTTATAATTACTGGTTGTATCTTTATGTTGGATAATATCTGTGTAATTAGTGGATCCATGTACAGGGCAAATAAGATAGGAGAGCAGGGGCAACCCTGCCGAGTGCCTCTCGTTATATTAATTTTCCCAGAGCTCCCGCCCATCAACTGAATCTTGGCTGAGGGAGTAGAATACATTGTAAATGTATTGTGATTTATATAGCGCACGTATCACCCGAAGGCATCAAGGCGCTTGCCTTGGGAACCCGTCCTGGTATTCCCCTGTGAGATAACCCCAGCAGGGTATCCACAAGGTGAAAGCCAGGCATACCGCCGCGAGGGGCCGTAGTGGAGATTAAGCAAGCTATTGCCCAGAGTCGCAGAGTGTGAACCCGTGAGTCAAGTAGGCACCGGAACAAGAATTATCGAGTCCGTGGAATTTTTTAGCCCAAGACCCGCCAAGGCGGGGAATTGAACCCTGGTCCAGGACCGATCTCAGCTTCCGGGTCTGCCGCCTCTAACCCCTGAGCCACACTTCTCCATTGCCAGTAAGGCCTGGTGGAACCTTGGCCCAAACCCCCTCTCCTCTAAAACCTTCCATAGGAAAGACCACCTCACCCGGTCAAATGCTTTTTCTGCGTCTAGGGGACCATCGCGGCCCCCTCCCTCCCGGCAGCGCAGATGTCAAATATGGTAATCGCTCTTTTGATATGATTCGTCGTACCTCTTCCTGGGATCAACCCATGCTGCCAGGGTGAAACCAGGTCCGCGATGATCCTCCTAAGCCGAGTAGCCAATATCTTGGCATACAGCTTATTATCAGCATTGACCAGGGAGATAGGCCTGTAAGACCCTGGATTTTCTTTGGGCTTGCCCTTTTTGTGGAACACCACAATATTGGTGCTCTTCCATGACTCGGGTATCTTGCCAGTGATCATAATCCCGTTAAATAAATCCAAGAGAAGAGGGGATATTTCCTCCCGCAAGCATTTATATATTTCAAGTGGTAACCCATCCGGGCCTACAGCCTTCCCTGCTGCCAGACCTTGCAATCCACCTATTACCTCCTCGATGATTGTAGCCTGTTCCAACTCCTCCCTCTCCTGCTGACCCAATTTTTGACCTATACTTTCCCAGCTGTTAATTGGGGTATCTGTTACCACCTCCTCCTGGTATAGATCTTGATAAAACCTTCTGAAAACCTCCAAAATTTCGGCAGGCTCCTCATATACTCTCCCTTATTCCTCTATTTTTGTAATTATATTTTTTGACGTAACTTGTTTGATACGCAGCGCTAATGCCCTTCCAGCCTGTTCCCCAGTCTCATACAGCCTAGTTCTGTTTGTATGATATTCCGCCGCAGATTTTTTGGCCAGTTGAGTCTGTATACCCGCTTTTATAGCATTAATCCTCCCAAGAGTTTCCAGTCCTTGCCGCCCCTGACTTACATCCCTTTGGTGCTGCCTTTCGGCATTACTCAAACTTTCCAACTTGGTTCTTTTCTATTGTCTAGTAGTGTAGCTAATAGTTTCCCCTCTTAACCCGGCCTTATAAGTGTCCCAGACTACCCCCCTGGAAGCACTATATCTGTTGGCATCGAAAAAAGCCTTTGACCAGTTCCTAATATGTTCAATACACTGTCAGTTAATAATTACCTATCGAAAGTCCATGGTCTTGGTCCTTTTGTAGGTCGATTAACATCCATTATCATTACCAAGGGGTTATGGTTTTATCATTGGGAGTTCATTGATTTTGACCTTATTTATTTCTGTGGCTGAAACAAAGAAGTAATCTAATTTGCAATATTTGTTAAAAGGATGTGAAAAGTAAGTAAACCCAGTATCCGATGATTCCTTATTGCCCCAAACATCTCTTAGCCCATATGATAGCAGTACCGCGGATATGGCTCTATATACCCTGGGTTTGCGTCCGGTGTATGGGATATCATTAGTAAAGTCTGCCGAAATATTGCAGTCTCCACAGACTATTAATGGAGCTGGCCAGTCTATCAGTTCCTTCTCGATAGAATCAAAAGTGCCTGGATCATCCGAATTAGCTCCATAAATTGAACAGATAGTACAACCCAGGTTCAATTCACATATAGCCCACCTACCGAGGGCATCTGCCTTACAGCGCTTAGCTCCACCGAGGCCCACCTTTCCAATAATAGCCACACCCCTTATGGTAGACGTTTGAGAGGTACAGGACAGGATCTCAAACCCTTTTAACTTAAGCCAGTGCTTATTCTTCCATGGCAGATGAGTCTCTTGTATTGCCAAAATATCTATATCTATTGCTTTAAGGTATTCCTCGAATCTGAGCCTCTTTTTCCAATCGTTCAAACCGTTAATATTTATGGAACCTATCTTGAGTTTAGGCATTTTCCTGGACCATCCCTTCCCAGCTTCTTAAACAACAAAATAACTTTCTTGAAACAAAATTACAACATTTCTTCATTTGTCCTTTTCAAATTGAATCTATACTACTATTATAAAGAGAGAACTTGCACCTTTTGGCCAGGTAAACTCGGGAACCACAGCACCAATCACAACACCCAATACAGCGTTGGAAAGGGCAGTTGCAGCAAAAGGACATAGGCTATGCAGACGCCCACCATATACATTTAGGTTTAAAGTATTTTATTGAAGCAGGGTAAGGAAGGAAACAACAAGGACATGAAAAAGAAAAACCACAGGTGCCCCACAGTCAATGCGTACAGTACATTAGATACATCAAAGCGTTTCTGTCATCTCGGAGGGCACCATCCAGCATGAAAACACAGCTTGCGCGCCTGTGGTTGAAAACAAAAAACGGGGGGGGGAGGGGAAGAGGGCAGGGGGGGGAGAGGGAAAAAAAAGGGGGGGGGGGAAGAAAAAAAAAGGGGGGGGAAAGGGCGGGGAAAACAACCCTGCTCCATATCCTACCCAACCAACAAACCCCCCAACTCCTACACCCCAACCCGCCCCCTGTACCGTGCCAATGTTCATCTGCTCTCCCCTCATAGCGACCCTCCGGTGGACTCCGCTACTAGACGCCGTTTCCGACCAATCAAACAGGCGGATCCGGCGGCTGTGTCAGCCGTAACAGCCTGAGATATCTAGGGCAAGTGATCTCCCTGAACTCAGAACACAACAGACCATGGAAAGGCGCCCACAGCTTCTCAAAAGCATCTACATCCCCCAGTGCCACCAAGGACATCTTTTCCATGCCCAGAACATGCCACAATCTATGCAGCCAGCCGACAACGGTGGGGAGCGTGGTGGAGCGCCAGTGTATGAGAATGTTTTGCACCGCTGACCCCAGAGCTATCGCAATCTGTCTACCCCTTCTAGACCTGAGGGGGTACATCAACCCATTCGGCAATCCCAGTAGGACGTATGCAGGGAACCGTGGCAGCTCTATCTCAAAACACTTGTCAACCTCGCCAAGGACCTCCGCCCAGTAAGAGGCCAAAAGGGGACAATCCCACAAAATATGTGTAAGCGTGCCAATTCGGCCACAGTCACGCCAGCACGTCCCAGGTATGGACCTATCCATCTCATGTAATTTCTCAGGAGTGCGATACCAATAGGTCGAAATTTTGGTGAAGGTCTCCGTGAGCCCCGTGTGATAGGCAGAGTGGCGTGAGCGGTAGGAGATGTGATCCCATTCTTTATGACTCAGCACACGTCCGAGCTCCCGTTCCCAGCGCTCCCGACCCGGGTTGTGAATGTGAAAGGGGGGGGCTGCAGCATCTTGTACAAGTCGGAGATAAGCTTAGCGTCCGACGTGCGAGTGACTAGCCAGCGCTCATACCCCGTGATCTCCCGGTCTGCCTTTTCGCGCACTTGGGGCTGTAGCGCCCAATGGCGCGCCTGCATATACCGCATGCGCTCCGTCTCAGGGAGGCCATAATCCCGCCGCAAGTCCTGGAAGGGGACGACACCCTCCGGTCCATACAGGTGATACAGAGCGCAACAGCGGGCCGCCCGCCAGCAGTCGTAAGCGCCAGGCTCCGTTCCCGGACCAAAGTCCGGATTGCCAATCAGCGGCGTGAAGGGAGAGGGGAAGGTAGTGAGGTCATGCCTGGTGGCCACTGAATCCCATACTCGAAGTGGGACACGCGTCACGAATGAGGCGTAGAGGTTAGGGGGTCGATGAGCCCGTCTCATGAATGGCACCTCCTGTAGCGTTCTGCCTGCTACCGCCTGATCCTGAAACAGCCAGTGTTTATCTGACTCCCACCGGCTCCACTCCACCAGATAGCGCAGTTGGGCGGCCTGGAAGTATTTCCGTAAATCTGGTATCCCTAACCCTCCAGATTCAGGCGCAAGCGTAGCTATGTTCCTTTTAATCCGTGGCCTACGGCCCTGCCACACAAAACGTGCAATGGCCGACTGAGTCTCCGCGAGCCACCCTGTGGGGGGCTGTAGCGGCAGCGCCCTAAACAGGTAGAGCACTTGAGGTAGAAGGGTCATCTTCACTGCGGCCACCCTACCCAGCAGCAATAACGTGCCCTTATCCCACCGACCCAGTTCCTCCCTGATTTTCGTGCTCAAAGCCGCATAATTGGCCGTAACCCCCTCCGAGAGGGAGGGTGCCAACAGGATCCCCAAATACGGAATCCGGTCCCTAGACCAGCTAAGAGGGAAAAGCCTCTGCAGTTCCGCCCTGGTGGCGCCGGTCAGCGAAATATCGAGGGCAGCAGACTTCCCGAGGTTCACCTTAAAGCCCGCCACCTCGAAGAGGTCCAATTCCGCGATACAAGCCGGCAGCGACCTCCGTGGGTCATCGAGCGTCAAAATGACATCATCCGCATAGAGGCTGATCGCGTGGTGGAATCCTCCCATCTTGACCCCGATGATATCGGGGTTCTGACGAACCCTCTGAGCAAACGGCTCCATATAAAGAGCAAAGAGCAAAGGGGACAGTGGACATCCCTGCCGTGTACCCCGTTCTATAGGAAAAGGCCGGGAGCTGCCCCCATTTACTCGGACCACCGCGGACGGAAACCGGTAGCAGTTGAAGATCAGGTGCCGGAACTTCTCGCTTACCCCGAACTTGCCCAGGACCTTCTCTAGGTAGGGCCAGTGCACTCTGTCAAAGGCCTTCTCCGCGTCTATAGAGAGGAGCATTCGTTCACCGGGGATCCTGGAGGCCTTCTCAAGAATATGAGTCACCCTCTTCGTGTTGTCCACCGTCTGCCTGCCAGGCACAAAGCCGGCTTGATCGGAGTCGACCATGCCGGGGAGATGAAGTGCTAAACGTGCCGCCAGAATGCTAGTGAACACCTTCAGGTCCGTGTTCAGTAGCGAAATAGGACGGTAGGATCCACAGGCAGTCTGGTCCTTGCCCGGTTTCGGAATCACGGAGACCGTGGCCTGGAGAAATTCGGGGGGAATGGCGCCCGGCTCCGCGAAAGTGTTGAAGCGGCGGGTCAACAGAGGCGCCAGTTCCTGACAGAAGGTCTTATGAAAAAGAGGGATGAAGCCATCCGGGCCCGGCCTTGCCCGGTTTAAGCCGGGAAATCGCCGTGACCACCTCCTCGATACGGATCTCCCACTCCAGATACTGGGCCTGTTCCGACGTCAATGACAGGAGTGGCACTGAGTCCAGATAGTCCTCCTCCGCCCGGGCGGAGGGGGCCTCGCCAGTGTAGAGGTCAGCGTAAAAACTACGGAAAACATCCGCAATTTGCTCGTCATCCGTGACTGAACCTCCGGCAGGGGTGACCAGTTCCTTCACCCGGTGCTGTTGGTGTTGCACCCTAAGCTTGTTGGCCAAGAGCCGTCCACACCTGTCGCCACCCGTGTAGTACTTGTGCTTCAGACGGAGCATCGCGTACTCAGCCCGGTCCATATCAAGGGCAGACAAGAGTTTCCTGGCGGCTTTCAGTTGTCTCCAGACTCTGGGGGCTCCCGTTCTAAGATGGACCTGCTCCAGCTCACGCACCTGCCGGGTCAGCTCATCCCTCTTGAGCTGGCGATCCTTGTTCTCCGCCGAGGAGATAGCAATAAATTCGCCCCGGAGCACAGCCTTCAGGGCGGCCCACTGCGTCGCGCAGGAGGTGTCATCATTATCATTTATGCGCTGGAAGTCCGCAATGGCCGTGCGGATCTGTTGCACCGTCGCCCTTCTGTGCAGCAATGTGTCCCGAAGTCGCCAGACCCCTCTCGGTCGAGCCGCCGGGGGTAAATTGAAGGTACCCTCCACCGGCGCATGGTCAGAGAGAGAGAGGACCCCCATGTCGGCAGTCGAGGCCATAGCGAGCATCGGGCCAGTCACAAGGAGATGGTCCAATCACGCGTAGGACTTGTGTGCGTGTGAGAAATAAGAGTACGCGCGGGTCGCAGGGTGAAGGCGGCGCCACATGTCATGCATGTCCAGCTCCTCAAGTCGGGTGCGAACCGAGCCCGAAAGCTCTCCCAACTGGTGGCGCCGTTGCACAGACCTGTCCAGAGCCGAGTCGAAGACCAGATTCAAATCTCCCCCCAACACCATGTGCCTATCAGAGGTGGACGCCACGTCTTCCAGTGCCCTGTGCAAAAACTGATCTTGATGGTCATTAGTGCCATAGATAGAGCCTACAGTCATCACCGTGCCCCCCACCTTAATCCTATATGCTAAGAGCCTCCCTTTTTGCTCCGCCACCTTTCGTAAGATCTCCCCCCTGAACCCCTTGGAGAACAGAAGTGCCACCCCTGCCGTTTTAGAAGCACTGGAGGAGAAAAGCTGCGTGGGGAACTTGGGGGTACGCAGTCTGGGACAATCTTTGGCCAACAAATGGGTCTCCTGCAGTAGACAGATGTCAGCCTGAGAGTTCTCTAACAGAGACAATGCTGCCTTCCTCTTAACCGGGTTATTCAGCCCTTTCACATTCAAAGTAACCACTTTAAGAGCCATCCGGGAGGGGAACCCTCGACACGCACATGATGGTGGGCAAAGCCCAGCAGGCAAACATAGAGGCCACCTCACGAAACCTCAGCGCACAACAGACGCAAACATCCCTTCGGCACGGTACAGTCCCCAAACCCCAAAACCCCCCAATTAGGTGGACCCCCCCCCTTCCCCTGGAACTTCACACACCCAACCCCATACTGCTCCCAACTCCCCGTCTCCCTGCAAACCCCCAAACTCAAAACACCCCCCTGCAATTCCCATTCCCATTCCCCGCTCCTCAAGTCATTCAAAGAAGTCATTGTCCCAGTCCGGTCCTTATCGGACAAGGCAGTGGAAAGTCAATCTAGTGGACGTCCAGCCACCACCACTTGCACTCGCCTCCCCTTCCCTCCCCACCCCCAGAACCCCCGCACCTGCGATAATGAAGGCTAATGTAGACTCCCCCCGGAGTAAGTTCAGGCCGTCAAGGCCACCTCGCCATTCGCTGTTGCTCTGGAGGCCTCCTGGATGGCGGCAAACATGTCCGCCCGAATCGTGGGCGAGTCAGGCCGCTCTGGTGGCGGGGAGCGCCTCTCCCCAGCCTGCTGCCATCCATCTCGGGTGCTTCGTCTACGTCGCGGCGCCGGGGTGTCTGCGTCCGATGCCGTGATGCCCAATACTGCACAGACATCCTGGAGGGACCGGAGTTGGTGCAAAGTTCCGTTCCAACGGAAGATCAGGCGGAAGGGGTGCCCCCAAGAGTACTGCGTTCCATGCTCCCGGAGAAAGTCTGTGGCGATTTTAAAAGATTTTCTCTTCTGCAGTGTGACGTAGATAAGTCCTGATAGAGAGCCACTGGGTGGTCTCTGAAGCGGAAAGGCTGCTGCCGCCGCGCCTCGCGGAGGATCCGCTCCTTCAGAGGGAAGTCCGGTAGGAAAGCCAAAATGTCGGGGGGGGCGCCGTAGCTCTGCGAGGGCGGCCCACTCGGTGCGCCCTGTCGATGCGGACCAGAAAATCCTCCGACTCTCCCAAAATTGCACGGAAGAGGGCCTCTAGGAAGGCGGTCACGTCTTCACCCTCCTCGCCGGACGGAACGCCCCGGACCCTGATGTTGTTTCGCCTGGACCGGTTTTCGAGGTCTTCGGCGTGGGCCTGCAGCTCAATCTGCTGCTCCCGCAGCCGCAGGACCTCCTGCTGCAGGTGGGTGATCTCCTCGTCCCTGGAATGACCAGCTTCCTCCACAGTGTTGACTCGCTCCCCTCACGGACCTCCCCGGCCACCTCCTGCTTCAAAGTCTGAAAATCCTCCCGTAAGGAACTGAACAGCGACTCCAGGAACGATCGCGTCACCGGTGGCTCCCCGCCTTCAGCGCCTCTAGCAGGGGCCGGGGAGTTCGGGGCGGCCTGGCTACCTCCGCTGCGTAGGGCACCACGTCCCAACATGTCTGGCAAAGTCCGATCCCCCCTCCTTTGCCCTCTGGCATTCGACATCCTGGCGGCGCGGGAGCCACCGATGGCCGTAGCTCAGCGAGGAGGCCACTAGGGTCAGAAGAACTATTCGCCTGCCAGGAAGCACCGCCACACAGAGGCTAGGAGCAAGGCCGGGTGGCCGGTCCGAGGTTCCCAAAATGGCCGCCCGCTACAGTCAATGGACCAACGCCCAAGGAAGGAGGCCTACCTCCGCCGCAAGTCCAGTGGCAATAAACACAGCCGGAGGGCAGGCTCGTGGGGCGAAAGCAGCCGGAGCCAGCTCTTCTGAATGATGGAATGCTCCGGAGGCGCGACTCCACTCCGCCACGACCAGGGTTGGGCCGGAGCGGCCGCCCGAGGCGAGCGTTCTCAAGCCCCGGACTTGCGTAGTAGTCGGAGGCCGGCTCCGCTTCCGTCGTCCTCCTCCGTTCGGCTCCGCTCCGCCGGCGAAGTCCTCCTCGGCACCCACTCGAACACCACAGTGCAGGCACTTCGGCAGGCCGCTCACAGTCGGCCGGTCACACCGCCGAGGCCCAATGCTTGAAGGTCTCGCGGCCCCCGGGCTGCGCACAGGCCGACCAGCGGGCTCCGCCCCAGGCTATCTCGATCGGAATCGCACCTCCGGCGGGGCACCCAAGGCTCAACGACCGCTCCACACCACCACGGGGGTCGCCAGGCTCAGTCACCACCCGATCCGGGGGGGAATCAGCGGCTGCGAGCGGTGCAGGGTTTCAGGGGTCCGGGAGCTCTCGGCAAGTGCGACCTCTCAGCCCGCCATCTTGGCCACGCCCCTCCCACCATATACATTTAAAATGTAAAAGAACCGTGCCAGGAAAGTAGTCCCTTGTGGGCGTGTCTGCATTGTGCTGTGGGTGTGTGCTGGGGGCGTGACAATCGCTGGGGGCATTCCGTCACAAGTGTTGTTTATTCTTCCCAGGTTCTATACATTCCTGCTCCCTTTAAATAGCAATTCAGTGGAGGTCCCATTCTCTTAGAACCACCCCAAGCACAGTTATGGGCAAAAAACCAACTAAACCCCCCCTGCAAAGCATTATGGGATAAGCTTAGCATAATTTTTAGCATTCATGAAAGGGTTTTAATGTTTTTGAATTTTACTCATCAGGGACATCTTGGGACGACGAGGTGAACTGCAGCTTGATGTATAATATTTTAAATGCTATTGCATTTGCCTCATCAGGGACATCTAGGGACGGCGAGCTGAACTGCAGCTTGATGTGTAATATTTTAAATGCTATTGCATATGCATCATCAGGGACATCTAAGGACATGAGGTGAACTGCAGCTTGATGTGTAATATTTTAAATGCCATTGGATTTGCCTCATCAAGGACATCTAGGGACCATGAGGTGAACTGCAGCTTGATGTATAATATTTTAAATGCTAATGCATTTGCCTCTTGGGGACAACTGGGGAGAACGAGGTGAACTGCAGCTATTTGTAGAATTATTTGGATACTATAATATTCACTTCCCACTGCTAATCTCGTCCCATAATGGTTTGCAGGGACTTGATCTCAAAATCCTCACCTCTCTCACTGCTTGCTGGAAGCTAATTTCACTTTTGTGAAATGACTATATGCATTTTAGCATGTAGAAATACTTGTTATTTTACCTTGAATACATGAGGTTTCTGTTTTAATAATTGGAAATCTGACTGAACGAAATATGGCGGATTTATTGTTCCAAGTTCGCGCCAATTCCGCCCACCACTACTTTAAATATACCCCAACACCCTTAAACACTAACCCATTTTAACCCTATAAATATACCCTGTACCCCAAAACCCAAACCTATCCCTAAACCCTAAAAATACCCTGTACCCCAAAACCAAAACCTAGCCTTGAACCCTATAAATACCCCTGTACCTCAAAACACAAACATACCCCTGAACTCTAAAAATACCCCTGTACCCCAAAACCCAAACCTACCCCTGAACCCTAAAATACCCCTGTGCCCCAAAACCCAAACCTAGCCCATAACCCTTAAAATACCCCTGTACCACAAAACCCAAAACTAGCCCTGAACCCTTAAAATACCCCTGTATCCCAAAACCCAAACCTACCCCTGAACCCTAAAAATACCCCTATACCCCAATACCCAAAACTAGCCCTGAACCCTAAAAATACCCCTGTACCCCATAACCCAAAACTATATCTGAACCATTACAATACCCAAACACCCTCAAGTACCCCAAAACATATACCCCTATACCCATACTTGCCTTATCCAAACATTTTTAAAAAACAAGCTTTTACCATTCATGCATTTACAACAAATTTCGTTGTAAATGTATGCGTGGTAAAAGCATAAAAAATGCAATGCCATGCGTTATAATGGCATTGCGGAGTCATGGTACTTTCGTAATGAAAGTATGCAAAGTGATGGTATGCGGAAAGAAATGTGTAGAATAATGGGTGTTTACCCTCCCCCGTAAGTACATTGGTGGCACGGCGGCCCACATCTCCAGCAACATACTCATATTTTTTCACCACCAATTGGAAAAATGCACAGGTCTCTCATTGATGCCCAGCACCGACACACACTTTTAGACACACCTCCCAACACAAGTTCTAGAATTGCGAACTTTAGAGATGGGCAGCTACGTTGGAATCTCGGCATCAGCTCAACATCCTGTGATTCCAGGCAAATCGCTTTGTCTCCCAGTGCCTACCACAAATCAATGTGTTCTTCTGTAATGTAAATTGTGCTCATGCCATGTTGTCGAATTTGCGCTATATAATATTGCAAGGAAAATAAAGTAGGGAAACTCGAGTTCACACACTACTGAACGCGCACTCTTAAGTGCATCAGCAGTGCACTGTGAATCAGAGCGTTTCACAGGCCTGTCACAGATGAGAAATGCTATCAAAATGAAATCCTACGAAACAATATACTACGGGCCGGCAGCCATTCATACCCGGACAACGTCGGGACGGGCTGCTAGTTTATATGTAACTTAGTAACACGTGCTCTTTTTTCTTTTTTGTTTGCTCCCACACCCCCCGAACCTCCCCCCACCCACTCTGCCCATGCACCCCGCCCCCCTCCCCTACTGGCCCCCTGGCCACATGCCCACCTCTGTGGGGTGCTCAGACAAAGTCTGTGCATATGATGGGAACAGTGTTGCAGCGAGGACTCAATTTAAGCCTTGGGGGAAGATGGCGGCCGCGCTGTGTGGCTGAGCAGCAGCGGAGTGGGAGCGAGGATACGTATCTTTTGATGGAGCTCCTCTAGTTATCGGATTACCGCGTAATTAATCCCTCGCACTGACGGAGACAGAGACGGAGAATAGATGCTGGCTTACCGACTGCTGCTGACTCCCGCTGTGCTCCGACGGCTTGCTTCGACGGGTAATGTGCTCTGCCTGGAATCGGAGCCGGAGTTAGCTGTCAGCGGAGCTGCCTGCGGAGTGCACGGAGGCAGGGGGTGGAGCAAACCCAGTGCATGCACGGTCGTCCTCGGTGGGAGAGGGACGCCGTGCCTGACTGCAAGAAGCAGAAGGGTGAAGGCGCTCTGCTTCAGGGCGGTATATCGCTGTAGCATAATGGCTCCCAAACCTAATAATGCCGAGAAGACCTCTAGGAAGAAGAATGCGGGTGAAAATGCAGGCGGAACCACGGAAATTATTGACGGTAGCTCTGGACGGGTTCAAGAGCCGGTAGTGATATTAAAAGGCTCAACACCAGGGCGAGCTCAACCCCCAGTGAATGAGAAGGAGACCAAGTCCGCAGCGGCCAGGACTCGCCAGAACACCGCCATTACCGCAAACATCAGCATCGTACAGATGCTACAAGGCGGTAAGGAGAAAGGGGGGAAACTGCCTGCTGAATCGGATATGGCAGCGACTGATGTACTTGAAGCATCGGGGGGGGGGCTTTTGGGGCGAGACATTGCAGGGTACTCAAGACAACCCCGAGGGCAAGGAAGTAAGACCAAGAGACATAGCAATAGCTGCAGCTGAAGTTGATGTACCTGATGTAGCTAAGGGGAATATAATGCAGAGCGCCCAAGACGTTCATGAGGGCAAGGAAGCCAGAGCAATAAAGCAGGATTGTACAAACGGGTCTGGTGCAATGGGTTTCTCTGGCTTGAAAAAGGCAACAATGACTGAGGTTGCGGGCGCATCTGAGACTCCAGATAAAAGTAACACGCAAGTAGTCACCCCTGTGGTTATTGCTGACTCAGATCAGGTAATACAGATGGAACAACAAGAGGCCACGGAAAGCAGCACCAGCAAAAGACAAGAGGTAATTGAGGTTATTCCTCCTGTAGCTAACATTACGCTCAATGCCAACACTCTTACTGAGCGGTTGGAGGCAACGAGTAACACTGAAAGTGAGAAGACGCCTAGTGAGTGTTTCCGTTCGGTGGCCGAGGAGGTCAGAAGATGAGGGGGGAAACAGCTCAGATATAGACGGCAGTAATTTAGAGTCAGATACTGATCCAGAGGAGGTTACCCCTACAACTATAGCGAAACCAGCAGTCTCCTTAAAAAAAAACGAGCAAAAGGGGTTAACTTGGGATCACTCACCCACTACTCTGCTCCAGGGGTCACCAAACCTAACTCAGGATTTCGAATCCACCCAACACTCCATGTTGGAAGCAATCCACCAGGAAAAAATCACGCATCAGGAAGAGACCAGGCAGGACAATCGTAAATCCCAAGCGGCCATGAGGAAGATTAAGACTGTCGTGAGGAAACTTTCAAAGGCATGCGCGACAGTGGACGACAGAGTCTCAAATCTTGAAGAAATAGTGGTTTCCACTGAAGCTGAATCTGCTGCTGCCACCAGTAAGGTGGAATCATATGGGGCACAAGCTGAGGACATACAGTGGAAGCACGAGGATCTTGAGAATAGGCTTAGGAGAAATAATCTTAAGGTCTTGGGAGTTTTGGAAGGTTTGGGGGTGGGGGAGGCGAGAGCCTTCATTGTGAAAGTATTTGCTAAAGTATTCCCCGAATTGGAGAGCTGGTGCTGGGATTCAGAGGTTCAGCGAGCACATAGAACCCCGTTTAAGAGGAATCAAAATTTCAGGGAAGGAGATAAACCTAGGGCAATTTTGATTTTCCTGGGGAATTTCCTTTTGCGCCAGTCTATAGCAGAGAAGGCTAGACCAGACGCCAAGAGAACATTTGAGGGGTTTTCATTTTTTGTCAGACCCGACTTCTGCCATGTGACGGTGGAAAGGCGCTGGAGGCTACGACAATTGATCAAACCTTTTCAGGACAAAAAAGTTCAAGTCTACCTTATTAACCCAGCCCAACTCAAGATAATTCATCATGGAAAGACCTTATATTTCCTATCAGAAATTAAGGCTAAAGAATTTTTAAACTCTATATAGATTTCAGCTTGCGGATCCATTGACCCTGCAGTATGGTGCTGGGGGGGGGGGCGGGGGGGGGGGTAGACTGACAGCTATTAGTATGTATTAGTAGGTACCTAGAAACTAAATGAGTTGGTATTTGTGAACGCATACTGAAGGATGTAGGTATTGCAAAGTTCTTTTTATGGTCTAGGCAATGAAGTGAATTGTCAACCAAGGTATTCCGTTATACTAAGCTGATTTGGATCTAGGAAATATGAGCTCTGTGGTCATTTCCAGCAGTCATCGACAGACAGAGCCCCATTGATAGGCCACGCAGTTCTACGGAGGAGACACAGCGTGTATATTGCTTCACAGAATACCCAACTCATCATCTTTTCGCCGACTGAGCGAGGTACTCGAGAGCACGCTTGCTCGGCTCTCTTTTAACGAATTGTCCAGTTGGCATATAGGCACACCACTAACAGGGTGTCCTACTTAACTACTGGGGTTACATGAATCCAATGTAACTATGCTCTTTCCCCTTCATCGTCCCGTCCTGATGAAGACCCGTCCATGAGGATACAATTTGCCCTGTTTATCCTTGGGTCGAAACGTCGACAGCTTTTCCCTACAGTGAGCCGGCATCTCTTATGCCCCTGCCCATCAACCCTTCCTTGAAGATCAAAAAAACCATCTGAGCAAAGGGACCTTTGCTAAGACAATTACAAACTTCATTACGAACTAAAGTTTGAGGGCTGGCTCTGTCTACATCTAAGCTAACAGATTTCTTGATTATCATACCAATCAATATCCCCTGACCGCTTGGTCCTTTCTATCCTTTGCACGAGCACTTGAATTTCACTCTAAAACACTTTTGTTTTCTCTCCGTAACCCCTTCTTTCTCGAATTGTAGATATTGTATAGTTGTGTACTGCCATATGAGGAGATTTTTATTATGAATAAATAGTAGAGTTCTCTCCTCTACTTTTAATAACGATAATCTGTTTTGTGTGTATGTACATTGGACACCTGTGTTTTTGGGGTCTTATGTTTTTGCTTTTTCACTTTAGGAATCAATTTCCGGTATGAATAATAACTGAGCTAAAAATTGTTTGAAGATTTGTGTGTGGAATTCTATGTCTAGGACCACCATATCTGTAATACATTAGGGCTACTAAGCGGCGCCTGGAACCCAATCACTACTGAAGACACCATCCGTCTGATGAACTCCATCCACTCAGGCTCACCAACTGACCCATGCCCCCACCACAGCTTCAACAAAGCAGACTCCATCATCGCACCCCATCTCCGTGATGTCATCAACTGCTCTTTCAACTCTGCTACCTTCCCTGAAAGCTGGAAACATGCCGAAGTCAGCGCCCTCCTGAAGAAACCCACAGCAGACCCCTCTGAACTCAAAAACTACCGCCCAATTTCCCTCCTCCCATTCCCAGCCAAAGTCATCGAGAAAGCCGTCAATAGCCAACTCCCCGCCTTCCTCGAATCCAACAACTTCCTTGACCCCTCACAATCCGGCTTCCGAGCCAAACACAGCACCGAAACCGCCCTCATCCCAGCAACAGACGACATCCGAACACTTCTGGACAATGGAGAAACAGTGGCCCTCATTCTACTCGACCTCTCCGCCGCCTTCGACACAGTCTGCCATAGCACCCTCATACAACGCCTCAACAACATTGGCATAAAAGGAAAAGCCTTGGACTGGATCATCTCGTTCCTAGCCGGGAGAACTCAGAGAGTCCGACTTCCCCCATTCAAATCAGAGAACACCGAAGTCATCTGCGGTGTACCACAAGGATCATCACTCAGTCCCACCCTCTTCAACGTTTACATGAGTCCACTCGCTTCCATCGCGCGACAACACAACCTTAACATCATCTCCTACGCTGATGACACCCAGCTGATCCTTTCCCTCACCAAAGACCCCAACACCGCCAAAACCAATCTTCACGAAGGCATGAAAGAAGTAGCCGTATGGATGAAAAACAGCCGCCTAAAACTCAACTCAGACAAAACTGAAGTGCTCATCCTAGGATCATCCCCCTCTGCCTGGGACGACTCATGGTGGCCTTCGGATCTGGGCTCAGCACCCACACCCACAGACCATGCACGTAACCTTGGCTTCATCCTAGACTCCTCCCTCTCGATGACCAGAAAAGTCAACGCCGTCTCATCCTCTTGCTTCAACGTACTTCGTATGCTCAAAAAAATCTTCCACTGGATCCCCGCCGAAACAAGAAAGACTGTCACCCACGCACTAGTTACGAGTCGACTAGACTACCGAAATACCCTCTACGCCGGAATCACAGCCAAATTACAAAATAAACTCCAACGCATCCAAAACGCATCAGAGAGACTCATTCTGGACATCCCTCGCCATGATTGTGAGAAGTTGGCCCGATATGCAACGTTCGCTATTCTAGCGACCGCTATGTATCGTTCCAACGACCCTTATGGTGTTTGGTTGTAAGTCAACCTATAGACCAGCTATCCTAGTAGCGTGGATACGAGCAGTCTAAGGCTAAAGACTCGAGAGGGCGTGTTAAGCCAGCTGTTTACCACACATGTACCCCTTGAACACCCAGTGAAAGGACACCACACAAGTGTTATGAAAATAAACAATATATTTATTAAGAATCACAACAGCCCTGTACTCTTTATGAGGACAGGGTACTAAGCACAAACCAAATCTCTTTAGCAAATACTTCAAGTGCACAGTTTAAAGACAAGTGTCCGAGGACACGGAAAGGTTAAGGCAAGTCGGAAGCGAGGGACTCGGGACCCTAGAGTAAGGAGGCTATGCAGGCACCGAAATGCCGAGTTACCTAGCCACGAGGGCTGCGGCTGCACAAGTCTTACAGGCGTCGGGGTCTTCGCTGACGAGCCAGGAGCCGGAAGAAAAGGAGTTGCTGGCCGGCGACCAGTGGTGAATAGTTCGTAAAGATCCAAGCCTGGATCGGAGATGGATGAAACCTGAAAGCAGAGGGGACCAAGTTCGTACTACTAGCCAGTAGTCAGAGGGTACCAGGAAGGCACCAGTTGGCCGTCACCTCGACCAGGTGAGTGGGCGACGCTAGGCTCTGCAGTCTCTCGGACCAGGAGGCGTTGTCGGCGACCACGGTGGAGGTGCGAGCTGTCCCACGAAGGATGGCGCTGTTGGCGTCTTGAGTGGACCAGGAGGGTCCGGGGTGCCTCTCAAAAAGATGGAAGCAAGGGCCAGTCTGGAGCAACCAGACCGGCAGTGATGATTCTCGGATGTCGTCAAAGAAGGGCACAAGCCAGCGGCTAGTGACCAGACAACGTGCTGAGCAGCGAGCAGAAGGGCCCCACGCAGATCGTGGAGATGCTGGGAGACTGCACTTCGGTGCTGGAGCGGCTCAGGGTCGGGGCTTCTCGGACCCCAGAGCACTCACCAGAGAGTTACCTCGATGGTCGTGCTGATTTTTAAGAGCGTGCAGGTTCTGATGATGGCCGGTCCCTCGAGGTCTCGTCGCACCCACAGATCACAGCTGAGCTGATGACGTGGGTAGAGGTCAGAGGTGCCAGGGAAGCCGGTTCTCGTCGAGCTGGGCCGTCGGATTCCTTGAGGAAGGACTTACAGCAAACCGCAGAGTTCTTAGATGGTGCCCGCTGATGCAGGGTGACTACTCCTTAGCCACAAGGGAGAAATCTTGAGAAGAGTCTTGAAGTCCTTTCGTAGAAAGTATTCTTGATTCAAAGATGATCTAATTTGGAAGGGTCCCCGCTCCGGCCTTTATCCTAAAGAAAGGGGTGGGTACATGACTAGGTCCTGCCCTAAGGGTGGGACCAGGAAGGGGGGTAGTTACACCCCTCTCCCCTGCCGGACTTTCCCCAGGCCAGGGCTGTCGCCCCTGGAACTGGTTCTAACCGGCAGATGCGTAGTGAGCACCGGGGTGCCACTCCGCAGTCACCTTCTCGCAAAAGCCCTACCTACCCAGAATACACAAACCCTGTCTGGGACGGTGCGAACACCGCCCTCGACAGGAAACCCTTTGTCCAAGCGCTCCTCGCTGGAAGGACTCCCAGCAGCAGGAGGTCAGACTCGTGTCTGTGGTGGCAGCATCCATTTTGTGGAGCTGAGGCTTTCGTCAACTTTAACCGGGGTTCACAGTTACGTACATGTCGTGTCCCTCTAGAAGGGCGGGATGCTAACCTCGTCGCCAGGGTTGGTGAGAGGGCAGCACCCCGATTCGTATGACACCTTACTCGACATGTCTTGATAACGCGACACCGAAGTTACCGATGTGGTACGCGTTATCATGGAACAGCCATTGGGTCTTTTCTCCGCAAGCTGCAACCGGCTCGGCTCGGGCCAGAACACAGTTCACGCGAGCCCATGCACTCTGCCTTCAGGATTGTCAAGGCCTGCCATAGGAGTGACTGATAGGAACTCGGGTGTCCATTGTAGGGTTAGATATAGAGCTACTATACCTAAAGCAAAGGGTGATTACACGACTTCGCCCCAGCTGTCATGCAGCCAGTTGTGTCAAATTTAGGAGGCCAGCCAGGGGTGGCATAATACATGCTGCAGCCCCTGGCGGCCCTGGGTACACCTATGCCCCGGGTTACAGGGTCTAATAAGGTGGCCCAGTACCAATTGGTAAATGCACCTAGGGTACATATCGTAATTTAGAAAGAGAACAGCCAGGCTGTGGGTCTGATTGGCAGGCCCACAGCCAGAGAAAGTCGTAAACCAGTGAAACAAAAGCAAAAAATCTGGGTGATCATAGGATTGCAGACCCTACTCTCCTACATGACCCCCCCCCCAAACGTCGGAACAACTAGCTAACCTTGACCAGGTGAGTCTTCTTGTTCTAAGTGGAAATATCTGGAGAGCCCATCGGCATTGCCATGATCAGTACCAGGTCTATGTTCCACTGTGAAGTCCATCCCCTGTAGGGAAATGGACCACCTAAGCAGTTTGGGGTTTTCACCCTTCATCTGATTTAGCCACAAGAGGGGCTTATGGTCGGTCTGAATCTTGAAGTGAGTGCCAAACAAGTATGGCCTCAGCTTCTTCAGGGCCCAAACCACAGCAAAGGCCTCCCTCTCAATAGCTGACCAATTCTTCTCTCTAGGGGTCAGCCTTCTGCTTATAAAAGCAATGGGCTGGTCTTGACCATCAAAATTCAGTTGAGAAAGAACAGCTCCCACACCCAACTCAGAAGCATCTGTTTGGACAATGAATGGTTTGGAGTAGTCCGGACTCTTGAGGATAGGCGCCGTGCACATGGCCTGCTTTAGGTCATCGAATGCTTTTTGACAGCTCGCTGTCCACTGAACCTTTTTTGGCATTTTCTTACTTGTCAGTTCATTTAATGGTGTCACGATGGAACCATAGTTCCTGACAAACTTCCGGTAGTAACCAGTCAGGCCCAAGAAAGCTCGAACCTGAGTCTGGATGGTTGGAGGAGCCCAGTCCCTGATTGACTGTATCTTGCTCTCCAGTGGCTGAACCTGGCCTCCACCGACAAGGTGGGCCAGGTATACAACCTGTGTCTGCCCTATCTGGCACTTGGTGGCCTTGATAGTGAGACCTGCTGCTTGCAGTGCCTCTAACGTCTTCCGCAGGTGGACCAGGTGATCCTCCCAGGTGGAGCTAAAGACAGCAATATCGTCAAGATACGCCGCACAGAAGTCATCCAGCCCAGTAAGGACGTGATTCACCAACCGTTGGAAGGTGGCAGGTGCATTCTTCAGACCAAAGGGCATCACCACGAACTGATAATGCCCACCAGGGGTTGAAAATGCGGTTTTAGGCTTGGCGTCCTCAGCTAACCTGATTTGCCAATACCCAGCTGTCAGGTCAAACGTACTTAAGTAGTTGGCCGAAGCCAATCTATCGATAAGCTCGTCTGCCCTTGGTATTGGGTGGGCGTCAGTCTTAGTGACTGCATTGAGACCCCTGTAGTCTACGCAAAACCTCATCTCTCTCTTACCACCTTGGGTGTGAGGTTTCGGCACTAGAACTACGGGACTAGCCCAAGGGCTATCCGAGGGTTCAATGACTCCCAGCTCCAACATTTTCTGCACTTCACTTTTGATGCAGTCTCTAACGTGATCAGGCTGCCTGTAGATTTTACTCTTTACGGGCAAGCTGTCACCAGTGTCGACCTCATGGGTGCACCAATCGGTCTGACTGGGTGTCAGAGAAAACAGATGTCGGAACGACTGAAGAACCTGTTTACAGTCGCTCTGTTGATGTTCGGAGAGGCTGCCACAAAAGACAACACCATCTACCGAGCCATCGTCAGGATTCTGAGAGAGCAGGTCGGGGAGAGGGTCACTCTCCTCTTCCTGTCCCTCATCTAGGGCCATGAGCAAACTCATGTCCTTCCTGTCGACATATGCTTTTAGCCTGTTGACATGAAGCACCCTGTGGGGGCTCCGGGGAGTTCCCAGGTCGACCAGGTAAGTGACCTCTCCCTTTTTCTCCAGGATGGTGTGGGGCCCGGACCATTTGTCCTTGAGTGCTGCTGGGGCCACTGGCTCCAACACCCACACCTTCTGTCCGGGCTGGTAAACAGTCAAGACAGCCTTTTGGTCATGCCAAGCTTTTTGGAGTTCTTGGCTGGCCTTAAGGTTTTCAGATGCCTTTTCCATATACTCAGCCATCCGCGAGCGGAGGCCAAGCACATAGTCCACTATGTTGGCTGCAGGCTTTTTGAGAGGTCTCTCCCATCCTTCCTTCACCAAACACAGGGGTCCTCTTACAGGATGCCCGTACAAAAGTTCAAAAGGGCTGTAGCCAACCCCCTTCTGTGGGACTTCTCTGTAAGCGAACAAGAGGCAGGGGATCAGGACGTCCCATCTACGCCGAAGCTTTTCCGGTAGTCCATGAATCATCCCTTTTAGGGTCCTGTTGAATCTCTCAACAAGCCCATTGCATTGTGGATGATAGGGTGTAGTGAACTTGTAGTTGACACCACATTCCTTCCACATAGCAGTTAAGTAGCTCGACATAAAGTTTGCACCTCTGTCGGAGACGACCTCCTTAGGGAAGCCCACTCTGGAGAATACTCCAACTAGGGCTCTTGCCACAACAGGTGATGTAGTGGTCCTAAGGGGAATAGCTTCAGGATACCTGGTGGCATGATCCACTACCACCAGTATAAACTTGTGCCCTGATGCTGTCGGTGGTTCCATGGGACCGACGATGTCGATCCCCACCCGTTCAAAGGGCACCCCCACCACAGGCATTGGTATAAGGGGGGCCTTTGTCGTGCCACCTGACTTACCACTGGCTTGGCAAGTGACACAGGAGCGGCAAAACTCCTTGGTATCTTCGTTCATGTGCGGCCAGTGAAAGTGCGAGACAAGCCTGTCCCACGTTTTCGTCTGGCCTAGGTGACCTGCTAAGGGAATCTCGTGGGCCAAGGTAAGTAGGAAACCACGCTGAGACAAGGGTACGACCAGCCTCCTGGTCATGCCAGGCTTGGGGTCTCTTGACTCAGTGTACAGGAGTCCATCTTCCCAGTATACCTTGTGGGTACCTGTGGCGTTCCCAGCAGCCTCAGCAGCAGCCTGCTGTCTGAGGGGTTCAAGAGAAGGGCAGTCTAACTGGTCCTTCCCCAGGTCTTCCCTTGAGGGTCCCCCTGAGCCCAAGAATTCAACTTGATCAAGTTCGAACTCCCTCGGCTCAGTTTCCCTCAATTCCTGTAGGTCAGCCTCCTCTGAGACTTGATCCTCGACCTGGGGCAAGGGGGAAGGCGCAGCCTTAACCCTACTGCTCTTTTTCTTGGGAGGTGTCTGGTCCGTTGTTCCAGGATCCAGCACCTGTTCAGTGGGGCATTTCCTGACCTGTGACCTAGTCACAGCGAACACATGTGCTGGCAAACCTAACATTTCCATGTGAGTCCGGTGCTCCACTTCTGACCATTGTGACGACTCCAAATCATTGCCCAACAAACAATCCACTGGGAGGTCTGGACTAACTACAACCTTCTTTTGGCCAGTTACCCCTCCCCAGGAGAAAGCTACAATTGCCATACTGTGATTGGTAGTGACATTGCTTGCATTGGTCACCAGGAATTCTGTACCTGGCATGATCTGTCCAGGGTCCACGAAGTTAGGCGTCACCATGGTGACGCTGGCACAAGTGTCCCAATAGGCCTGAGCCATCTTTCCATTTATGAAAGGCGTCTGTCGGTATTTGCCCAGCGTATTGGGGCTTACGTCAGGGGACACGTCCGCGTCCCCTGTACTGACAAGGACAGCCTGAGTGAGTGTGCCAACTAAGTTGTCACGCCCCTCAGAACCCAGGGTTAACCCTACTAAACCCTTGGGAGGCACACTACCACTGCTGACTGTACTAGGGGGCACAGGTGCCTTAGGGGCTGCAGTGGCAGGAGTCTGCCCTCCTCCTTTCTTGGTGCACTCACTAAACCAGTGAGATTTACTTTTACAGTACTGGCACCATCGTTTGGATTGGCCTTCTTTCTTCTTTTGGGGAGCCTGACCCCCACCCTCTTTGGGTTGTTGGGGACCTGTCGAAGACTTCTGGTCATTTTGTTCCCCCTTAGAATCTTTACCCTTCTGGTCTGCTTTCTTCTGACCACCTTGATTCTGGCCCTGGTTCTGTTTAACTCTCGTACGAACCCATTTGTCTGCCTTCTGTCCCAATTCTTGGGGAGAGGTCAGATCCGAGTCGACAAGATGCTGATGCAACAACTGGTTCTGACAATTGTTTAAAATTTGTTCTCTCATCATCAAATTATACAATCCTTTGTAATCAGTAACCTTACTGCCCAGCAACCAGCCCTCAAAAGCCTTAGTGGCACAATCGACAAAATCAGACCAATCTTGAGACTGCGTTTTCTGGGTATCCCTGAACAGCACCCTGTACTGCTCAGTGGTTAGGCCGAACCCTTCAACGAGTGTATTCTTCAAGACTTGGTAATTGTTAGCGTCCTCCACCCTTGTGGTGAGGAGCTTGTCTCTTCCTTTACCTTCAAAGGAGAGCCACAAGATAGCCGCCCACTGACTCTGGGGAACACCTTGCACAGTGCAGGCCCTCTCCAAAGCAGTAATCCATTTATGGATGTCGTCCCCTTGTTTAAAGGGGGGCACTATCTTCCCAAGGTGTTTCGTATCAAAACTCTTTTCCCTATTACTAGGTACATTGCTGCCACCAGTGGGGATTGCCCCACTTAACTGTTGCTCTCTAGCAAAAGCAAGCTTTTCCTTGGCCAGGGCAAGTTCTTCCCTTTCGATCCGCAGATTAGCTGCCCTTTCCTTCGCTTCGTACACTCTCCTCTGAGGGGACGTCATCCCTCTTTGAGAAGAGTTGTGAGAGCCGTTGGTATGAAGGGATCTGCCAGAGCCTCTTGACAGAGATCTGGCTCGTCCATTCCCCATGTTAAGCGGACCCGACAGTAGCGCCGGGGTTCCCCCAGTACCACTATCGTGTTTGCTTAAGTTGGACCGTGTTAGTCTGACGACTTCTACCTGTCCCTTATCTGCCTCGTCCCCAGAGAGATCCTCATCCTCCTCCACATCCTCGTTCTCGGTTGCGAGGTGAATGAGGTCAGGATCGTCTCGGGTTCCCTCGAGGGGAGGCATGTCTCCTTCTGGATTAGAAGAGCTACGAAGTTTCTCAGCTCTCCTGGCATCATAAGTCTCCAAGAGACCAATCAGAAAGGACGTTGTGGGGTTAGACCCCTGCTGAATCTTCCTGGAGTGACACAGTCGTCTTAACTCCTTGAAGCTCAGCACAGTATATCCTGAAGGGATGACCTGTGGAGGGTCAACTGACACAAGGGGAGACTCAGAGTTTCCTCCTTGGCCCGACATACTGTTTCTAGTGTGGTGTAAGTGATGCACCTACCTACACTATGTGTTTTCCTACTGTTCCCTTGCTAAGAGTTGTAGCCAAGGTGTGCTAAGTCTTGAGGAGCTACAACAGCTGGTTCAGTAGAACTCAGAGTATTCTAAGCTTTTAGTTATATGTACTAACAGTACTTGTGCGATCTTTCAACAAGATATTCTTAGGATACGTGTGGTAAAACAACAGCAAGCTCAAATCCCAACCGCTGCTCACCAATGTGAGAAGTTGGCCCGATATGCAACGTTCGCTATTCTAGCGACCGCTATGTATCGTTCCAACGACCCTTATGGTGTTTGGTTGTAAGTCAACCTATAGACCAGCTATCCTAGTAGCGTGGATACGAGCAGTCTAAGGCTAAAGACTCGAGAGGGCGTGTTAAGCCAGCTGTTTACCACACATGTACCCCTTGAACACCCAGTGAAAGGACACCACACAAGTGTTATGAAAATAAACAATATATTTATTAAGAATCACAACAGCCCTGTACTCTTTATGAGGACAGGGTACTAAGCACAAACCAAATCTCTTTAGCAAATACTTCAAGTGCACAGTTTAAAGACAAGTGTCCGAGGACACGGAAAGGTTAAGGCAAGTCGGAAGCGAGGGACTCGGGACCCTAGAGTAAGGAGGCTATGCAGGCACCGAAATGCCGAGTTACCTAGCCACGAGGGCTGCGGCTGCACAAGTCTTACAGGCGTCGGGGTCTTCGCTGACGAGCCAGGAGCCGGAAGAAAAGGAGTTGCTGGCCGGCGACCAGTGGTGAATAGTTCGTAAAGATCCAAGCCTGGATCGGAGAAAAACCTGAAAGCAGAGGGGACCAAGTTCGTACTACTAGCCAGTAGTCAGAGGGTACCAGGAAGGCACCAGTTGGCCGTCACCTCGACCAGGTGAGTGGGCGACGCTAGGCTCTGCAGTCTCTCGGACCAGGAGGCGTTGTCGGCGACCACGGTGGAGGTGCGAGCTGTCCCACGAAGGATGGCGCTGTTGGCGTCTTGAGTGGACCAGGAGGGTCTGGGGTGCCTCTCAAAAAGATGGAAGCAAGGGCCAGTCTGGAGCAACCAGACCGGCAGTGATGATTCTCGGATGTCGTCAAAGAAGGGCACAAGCCAGCGGCTAGTGACCAGACAACGTGCTGAGCAGCGAGCAGAAGGGCCCCACGCAGATCGTGGAGATGCTGGGAGACTGCACTTCGGTGCTGGAGCGGCTCAGGGTCGGGGCTTCTCGGACCCCAGAGCACTCACCAGAGAGTTACCTCGATGGTCGTGCTGATTTTTAAGAGCGTGCAGGTTCTGATGATGGCCGGTCCCTCGAGGTCTCGTCGCACCCACAGATCACAGCTGAGCTGATGACGTGGGTAGAGGTCAGAGGTGCCAGGGAAGCCGGTTCTCGTCGAGCTGGGCCGTCGGATTCCTTGAGGAAGGACTTACAGCAAACCGCAGAGTTCTTAGATGGTGCCCGCTGATGCAGGGTGACTACTCCTTAGCCACAAGGGAGAAATCTTGAGAAGAGTCTTGAAGTCCTTTCGTAGAAAGTATTCTTGATTCAAAGATGATCTAATTTGGAAGGGTCCCCGCTCCGGCCTTTATCCTAAAGAAAGGGGTGGGTACATGACTAGGTCCTGCCCTAAGGGTGGGACCAGGAAGGGGGGTAGTTACACCCCTCTCCCCTGCCGGACTTTCCCCAGGCCAGGGCTGTCGCCCCTGGAACTGGTTCTAACCGGCAGATGCGTAGTGAGCACCGGGGTGCCACTCCGCAGTCACCTTCTCGCAAAAGCCCTACCTACCCAGAATACACAAACCCTGTCTGGGACGGTGCGAACACCGCCCTCGACAGGAAACCCTTTGTCCAAGCGCTCCTCGCTGGAAGGACTCCCAGCAGCAGGAGGTCAGACTCGTGTCTGTGGTGGCAGCATCCATTTTGTGGAGCTGAGGCTTTCGTTAACTTTAACCGGGGTTCACAGTTACGTACAGGTCGTGTCCCTCTAGAAGGGCGGGATGCTAACCTCGTCGCCAGGGTTGGTGAGAGGGCAGCACCCCGATTCGTATGACACCTTACTCAACATGTCTTGATAACGCGACACCGAAGTTACCGATGTGGTACGCGTTATCATGGAACAGCCATTGGGTCTTTTCTCCGCAAGCTGCAACCGGCTCGGCTCGGGCCAGAACACAGTTCACGCGAGCCCATGCACTCTGCCTTCAGGATTGTCAAGGCCTGCCATAGGAGTGACTGATAGGAACTCGGGTGTCCATTGTAGGGTTAGATATAGAGCTACTATACCTAAAGCAAAGGGTGATTACACAACTTCGCCCCAGCTGTCATGCAGCCAGTTGTGTCAAATTTAGGAGGCCAGCCAGGGGTGGCATAATACATGCTGCAGCCCCTGGCGGCCCTGGGTACACCTATGCCCCGGGTTACAGGGTCTAATAAGGTGGCCCAGTACCAATTGGTAAATGCACCTAGGGTACATATCGTAATGTAGAAAGAGAACAGCCAGGCTGTGGGTCTGATTGGCAGGCCCACAGCCAGAGAAAGTCGTAAACCAGTGAAACAAAAGCAAAAAATCTGGGTGATCATAGGATTGCAGACCCTACTCTCCTACAATGATCACATTACCGGCCACCTGAAAGACCTCCACTGGCTACCCGTCAACAAGAGAATAACATTCCGGCTCCTCACCCATGCACACAAGGCCCTCTACAAACTAGGACCCGAATGCCTCAACACACAACTGTTCTTCTACACACCCACCGCCAACTAAGATCCTCCAATCAAGGCCTCGCCGCAGTTCCGCGTATCCAAAGATCCACCATGGGAGGTAGATCCTTCTCCTTCTTGGCGGCCAAGACCTGGAACTCACTCCCCACTCACCTCCCCCTTACACAGAACCGCATCTCCTTCAGAAAAGAACTCAAAACCTGGCTATTCGACAAATAATGGTCCCCCCTTCTTCAAGCGCCTTGAGACCCCCTGGGTGAGTAGCGCGGTATATAAATTCTTGAACTTGAACTTGAACTTGAATCTGCACGGGTGAACTGATCACTGCTACACATAAATAAGTGTTCCTAAGGATACCTTACCACCGGTGTTGTTTTCTAAAATACTATCTAAATTTTGAGAATCTTTTTCTTTTAACTTCAGTGTTGAGTCTGCTCTCACAGAAACCCCACAAAAATTAAGCACTTATTGAATATCATCGCCACTCAAAGTGCAGATGAATTTTGATTAGTATAGGTACTTTAGAAAAATTACTCTGTACTTTCCTGCAACTTATGAAGAAAAATGCTTACGAAAGTTGTTGTAACTTTACAAACATAAAACTATGAGTAAAGCTGTAAGGCTATCTTAAAAAACACGTGCACACGTAAACTACTTCTGATTCTCAAAGCTAAAAAGACTCCTTTAACCTTACAAGCAAACGGAAGGGTTTGTGGCTTTGCAAAGGCTTCTGGGTACGTAAATTTGCCCAAAACAGCTGGTTGCTGTCAGGCCGCCTGCCCTCTAGTAACAGCAGTTGGTACTGCAGGCACAGCTTGGTTGAAGCGAGCCATTTCCACCCTCATTTTTTTTTTGTACTTAATGCGATTTTCTATAGCGCAAATTTTACTCGAAGGTGTCAGAGCGCTTTACCAGTTGCGAAAGATACGGATTTAGGATTACATGAGTTACATAAAAGATACAAACAGGAAAAAACATGCCAAATGCACAAATTGTAAAGTCACACAGGGAAGAGATACAAATAGAAAAAATTGCAAATGTACAAGTTGTAAAGGCACTCAAGGAAGAGATACAAATGGATACACTAAATGAATCTCATAGGAATGGCAGTGAGTACAAAGGTCTACTACATATACTAGTGGTTAGAGTTATCTCTATTTACATATGTATACAAATAGTAGATTTTCGGCTTGGACAAGTATATGTATATACTTATACTATATTAATAGAGAGAGAGCCCAAACCTTTGAGGCGGGTAATCTCAGGAACCACAGCACCAATTACAACACCCAATACAGCGTTGGAAAGGGCAGTTGCAGCAGAAGGACATAGGCTATGCAGACGCCAACCATATACATTTAAAAGGTGAAAGAACCGTGCCAGCAAAGTAGTCCCTTGTGGGCGTGTCTGCATTGTGCTGTGGGTGTGTGCTGGGGGGCGTTACAATCGCTAGGGGCATTCTGTGACGAGTGTTGTTTTTTCTTCCCAGGTTCTATACATTCCTGCTCCCTATTAGAACCACCCCAAGCACAGTTATGGTCAAAAATACAACTAAAAGTCCCTGGAAAGCATTATGGGATAAGATTAGCATCATTTTTAGCATTCATGAAAGGGTTTCAATGTTTTTGAATTTTACTCATCAGGGACATCTTTGGACGACGAGGTGAACTGCAGCTTGATGTATAATATTTTAAATGCTATTGCATTTGCCTCATCAGGGACATCTAGGGACGGTGAGGTGAACTGCAGCTTGATGTATAATATTTTAAATCCTATTGCATTTGCCTCATTAGGGATATCTGGGGACTACGAGGTGAACTGCAGGTTGATGTGTAATATTTTAAATGCTGTTGTATTTGCCTCATCAGGGACATCTACGGACCACGAGGTGAACTGCAGTTTGATGTATAATATTTTAAATGCTATTGCATTTGCCTCATCGGGGACAACTGGGGACGATGAGGTGAACTGCAGCTCTTTGTAGAATTATTTGGATAATATAATATTCACTTCCACTGCTAATCTCGTCCCATTATGCTTTGCAGAGGCTTGATCTCAAAATCATCACCTCTCTTACTGCTTAATGGAAGCTTATTGCACTTTTGTGAAATTACTATATGCGTTTTAGCATGTAGAAATACTTGTTAATTCACCTTGAATATATGAGTTTTCTGTTTTAATAATTGGAAATCTGACGGAACGAAATATTGCGGATTTATTGTACTAAGTTCGTGCCAATTCCGCCCACCCCTACTTTAAATACCCCTGCACCCCATAATCATAACCCACCCTTACTCTATAAAATACTTCAACACCCTTAAACACTAACCCATCTTAACCCTATAAATATACCCTGTACCCCAAAACCCAAACCTATCCCTAAACCCTAAAAATACCCCTGTACCCCAAAACCAAAACCTAGCCCTGAACCCTATAAATACCCCTGTACCTCAAAACCCAAACCTACCCCTGAACCCTAAAAATACCACTGTACCCTAAAACCCAAGCCTACCCCTGAACCCTAAAATACCCCTGTACCCCAAAACCCAAACCTAGCTCATAACCCTTAAAATACCCCTGTACCCCAAAACCCAAACCTACCCCTGAACCCCAAAAATACCCCTATACCCCCAAACCCAATCCTAGCCCAGAACCCTAAAATGCCCCTGTATCCCAAAACCCAAACCTAGCCCTGAACCCTAAAAATACCCCTGTACCCCAAAACCCAAACCTTGCCTGAACCCTTAAAATACCCCTGTACCCCAAAACCCAAACCTACCCCTGAACCCTAAAAATACCCCTATACCCCAAAACCCAAACCTAGCCCTGAACCCCAAAAATACCCCTGTACCCCATAACCCAAAACTGTATCTGAACCATTAAAATACCCAAACACCTCAAAACATATACCTCAATACCCCAAAACATATACCCCCCATACCCATACTTGCCTTATCCAAACATTTTTAAAAAAACAGGCTTTTACCATTTCTGCATTTACCACGAATTTCGTTGTAAATGTATGCGTGGTAAAAGCATATAAAATGTATTGCCATGCGTTATAATGGCATTGCGGAGTCATGGTACTTTCGTAATGAAAGTATGCAGAGTGATGGTATGCGGAAAGAAATTTGCGGAATAATGGGTGTTTACCCTCCCCCGTAAGTACATTGGTGGCACGGCGGCCCACATCTCCAGCAACATACTCATATTTTTTCACCACCAATTGGAAAAATGCACAGGTCTCTCTCATTGATGCCCAGCACCGACATACACTTTTAGACACACCTCCCACCACAAGTGGTAGAATTGCGAACTTTAGAGATGGGGAGCTACGTTAGAATCTCGGCATCAGCTCAACAGCCTGTGATTCCAGGCAAATCGCTTTGTCTCCCCGTGCCTACCACAAATCAATGTGTTCTTCTGTAATGTAAATTGTGCTCATGCCATGTAGTCGAGTTCGCGCTATATAATATTGCAAGGAAAATAAAGTAGGGAAACTCTGGTTTACACACTACTGAACGCGCACTCTTAAGTGCATCAGCAGTGCACTGTGAATCGGAGCGTTTCACAGGCCTGTCACAGATAAGAAATGCTATCAAAATGAAATCCTACGAAACAATATACTACTGGCTGGCAGCAATTCATACCCGGACAACGTCGGGATGGGCTGCTAGTCTATACTACTATTATAAAGAGAGAACACAAACCTTTTGGCAAGGTAAACTCGGGAACCACAGCGCCAATCCACACACCCAATACATTATTGTAATCCTCAGTGTGTGCAGATGGACATAGGCTATAGAAAATATTTAAAAAACGTAAATTTAAAAATATAACTTAAAAAAAAAGTAGTGCCCTGAAAGTAGCACCGGCCGCGACGCTGACGGCCACAACGTAGGCTGGCCGCAACGTACGTGATGACGAGGAGGAGCGGCGGTGAAGTGAGGAGCTCGGGGAGGAGCGGCGGCTCAGTTAAGGCTCTGGGACAGGGCACGGGACGGGAGGGAGCCGGTGCGGGAGGTTGGCCCGGAACAACTGCGGTAAGGCTCAGGGTCTGGGGCAGCATTTCAGGCTTGCGAGGAGGAGCGGCGGTGAAGTGAGGAGCTCGGGGAGGCGCGGCGTCTCAGGTAAGGCTCTGGGACACGGGACGGGAGGGAACCGGTGCAGGAGGTTGGCCCGGAACAACTGCGGTAAGGCTCAGGGTCTGGGGGCAGCATTTCAGGCTTGTGCGCACTCCCGCCCTGGTCCCCGCCCGCCACAACATTGTCCGGGATACAGACAATGACGTGGCGGGCGGGGGCCGGGGCGGAAGTGCACACAAGCCTGAAATTCTGCCCCCAGGCCCCTTCTGCCCCGGGCAACGCTGGGGAGGGCTGCTAGTCTATACTACTATTATGAAGAGAGAACTTGCACCTTTTGGCCAGGTAAACTCGGGAACCACAGCACCAATCACAACACCCAATACAGCGTTGGAAAGGGCAGTTGCAGCAGAAGGACATAGGCTATGCAGACGCCGACCATAAACATTTAAAATGTAAAAGAACAGTGCCAGCAAAGTAGTCCCTTGTGGGTGTGTCTGCATTGTGCTGTGGGTGTGTGCTGGGGGCGTGACAATCGCTTGGGGCATTCCGTCACGAGTGTTGTTTATTCTTCCCAAGTTCTATACATTCCTGCTCCCTTTAAATAGTAATTCAGTGGAGGTTTCATTCTCTTAGAACCACCCCAAGCACAGTTATGGGCAAAAATACAACTAAAAGGCCCTGCAAAGCATTATGGGATAAGCTTAGCATAATTTTTAGCATTCATGAAAGGGTTTTAATGTTTTTGAATTTTACTCATCAGGGACATTTTGGGACGACGAGGTGAACTGCAGCTTGATGTATAATATTTTAAATGCTATTGCATATGCATCATCAGGGACATCTAGGGACCATGAGGTTAAATTTATTTGAGCTTATATAGCGCACAGCTACCCGCAGTGGGTTTCCCGGCGCTTGCTTAGGGAACCCGTCCTGGTATTCCCCTGTGAGATATCCCGGCAGGGTATCCACAAGGTGAAAGCCAGGCATCCCGCCGCGAGGGGCCGTTGTGGAGATTAAGCAAGCTATTGCCCAGAGTCGCAGAGTGTGAACCCGTGAGTCGAGAAGGCACCGGAGCGTGAATTATCGAGTCCGTGGAATTTTTAGCCCAAGACCCGCCGAGGCGGGGAATTGAACCCTGGTCCAGAGCCGATCTCAGTTTCTGGGTCTGCCGTCTCTAACCCCTGAGCCACACTTCTCCACACTGCAGCTTGATGTATAATATTTTAAATGCTAATGCATTTGCCTCTTGGGGACAACTGGGGAGAACGAGTTGAACTGCAGCTCTTTGTAGAATTATTTGGATACTATAATATTCACTTCCCACTGCTAATCTCCTCCCATAATGGTTTGCAGGGGCTTGATCTCAAAATCCTCACCTCTCTCACTTCTTGCGGGAAGCTAGTTTAAAAAAATAGTTTGAGTTTAAAATTATTTTTAAAGCGCACATACACCAGCGGTTTCTTGGCGCTACAACTAACAAAGGTCCGGGGCCAGAAGACAAGGATAAACTGCAGAAGGTTTTAGTCGAAGGACTTCATGAACAGATGAGCCTTGAGGTGTTTCCGAAATTGTGAGTACAGAGTGAGGGTTCGAAGTTCAAGGGGGAGGGAGTTCCAGAGGAGCGGGGCAAGGGTCGCAAATTTCGAGCCTCCCCATTTCTTTCTCCGGTAACGTGGGATGGTGAGAAGGGACTGGGAGGAAGAGCGTAGTTCCCTGGTGGGAACGTAGGGGGTGATCTCAGATGATATGAACGCTTGTGCCGAGCCCAATCGAGCCAGAAAGGTGATGGAGGCGAGCTTGAATTGGACCCGAGCCCGCACAGGGAGCTAATGTAAAGACTTCAAGAGGGGGGTGGAGTGGTGGAATTTCGGGAGTTTGAAGACCAGACGGGCCGCCTGGTTTTGGATCTGTTGCAGACGCCGTAAGCTATATGCAGGAATACCTGCATATAGGGCGTTGCTGTAATCCAGGCGGGACACCACCATGGCCAAGATGATAAGTTTGAGAGCAGTAAAGGAAAAGAAACGGGACACCCTGCGTATGGTGCGCAGTGATAGGAAGGAAGAAGAAACCACAGAACTGACCTGGGAGTGAAGGGTAAGTTGAGAATTGAGTTTTATGCCTAGAGTTTTGACTGAGGTAGAGGGAACAGGTGAAGGGCCAAGAGAGGGGGGCCAGAATAAAGAGGACCAGGGGCTGGATGAACCACCCGTCAACACCAGCTCGGTCTTGTCGGGGTTGAGCTTCAGGTGGTTGTGGTTCATCCAGTCCCGGATATGGAGCATGATAGATTGGAAATTTAGAACAGAAGAGGGGGAAGAAGACAGATTGAAAACAAGCTGGAGGTCATCCGCATAATTAAATATGGCGACCTCCATTTGTTGCAGAGAGAAGATAAGAGGGGCGATATAAAGATTAAACAGAAGAGGGGAAAGGGAAGAGCCTTGGGGGACCCCGCACTGAACTTTCCGAACGTCCGCGGTGAAGTCACCCAGGCGGACAGCCTGGGTGCGGTCGCTCAGGAAGGAGGATAGCCAGACCAGAGCGGTGCCCCCGATCCCCGCCGCCTTGACACGGGAAAGCAAGATGGTATGATCCACCGTGTCAAAAGCAGCTGAGAGATCGAGGAGCACCAAGGCCTGGGGCTGGTTAGTATCCATACCCTCCCTGAGGTTGTCTAGGACCGAAATGACTACGGACTCCATAGAGTGTGCGGGGCGGAACCCGGCCTGGCGGGGGGCAAGAGCTCCATGCTTCTCCACAAAGGAGCTCAGAGCGCAGGTGACATGGCGCTCGAGCACCTTTGCCAGAAATGGCAAGAGGGAGATGGGGCGGAAGTTGGCAGGGATTGAGGGGTCCGCACCCGGCTTTTTCAGGATGGGCACAATTACCGCAGATTTTAGGGGGTTCGGTACTACGCCTTGAGAAAGGGAACAATTGGGGAGGTGAAGGGGGGTCTGGACAGGTGATGAAGATGTGGCGGAGAATAGGGGCAGGACAGGGATCTAGTGGAGAGCCAGATTTGACGAGGGGTACTAAGGAGGTCAGAGATTCCTTAGTTATAGGGGGGAGGGTGGTGAGTTCTCCCTTAGGAGGGGGACATTGGGAGTCAACAAAAGAGGGGGGAGGGGGATGTTGGCTTTGATTGTAGCTATTTTTTGGATAAAATAGCTATTGAGGGAGTGACAGAGTTCTTTGGACGGGGCGGGCTTTAGGGTTGTTCTATCCGAGAACGCCAGGTTGTGAACGATCGCAAATATTTCCTTAGACTGGTTTTCTGCAGCGAGGATTTTGGAGGAGAAGTAGGTGGTTTTGGCCTCCAAGATGTCTTTTTTATATTGGGTCAGGGTGTTGATAAACTCCAATCGTAAAGAGGGGCAATAATTTCTCCTCCAAGCCCGCTCTGCGCGACGTACCGCTAGTTTGGTGGCCTTGAGCTCTTCGTTGAACCACCGGTTGGCGTCCTTCTCACGCTTGGAGGTAATTCGTTTTAGAGGGGCAACAGAATCGCAGCCTGAGGAGAGCCACTGTTCAATGGCCTTAACCTGGGAGAGGGTGGATAGGCCATGCAGGGAAGGGAGGGAGGTGATGAGTAGGGAAGAGAGATCTTCCGGGTTAACTCGGCCCCAGGCTCGGACCCGGATGTTTTTGGGGCGAGGGGGCTTGGTTCGAGGGTGAATGGGGAGGGTGAATGAGATCAGGTGGTGGTCAGACCATGTACAAGGCGAAATTGAGAGGGACTCCACAGGACAGTTCAGGGACCAGATCTGGTCTAACGTGTGACCTTTAATGTGGGTAGGAGAATGAACATGAGATGTGAAGTTAAGGGATTGGAGGGTTTCAGAAAATTCTTTTGAAGACGAACATTCCGCTGGGTCAGAGGGCCAGAAGTTGAAGTCGCCAAGAAGTACGATAGAGGAGTTGTTAACAGTAATTGTAGCCAGAACTTCCAGAAAGTCAGAGAGGAACGGTAAAGGGGATTGAGGAGGGTGGTAGGTAAGAAAACAGGTAAGAGGGGAAGTAATGGAGGTAGTGCGGATAGCAAGGTACTCGGTGGTCGCGATGTCTGGCAGGGACAGGGTTTGGAAAGGAAGGTTGGTACGTGCGATGACTGCCACGCCGCCCCCGGCTCTGCCAGTAGGGCGATCTGCCCTGAGGGCATAGTATGGGGCTGGTAAAGTGGCTAGTAGGGCAGGGAGGGAGTCATCGCAGAACCAGGTTTCCGTTAGAAAAAGAAGATCTGGGGCATGAAGGTCTAGCAGTACCGAGAGTTCATGCGCATGGGCTACTGCAGACCGGGTGTTGAGATAGAATGCCGTAAGGGTTTTGGAGGTTGCAGGGAGAGCATTGTATCTCGGAGAGTGGGGGGGCCGACTAGAGGAGGGGAGATGTGAAGGGGAGCAGCAGGAGATAGGCCGAGGGAAGAGATGCGAGAGCAGATGGAGGCTGGTAGGGTCCATGGTCCCTGGAGGCTGCGTAGATGGTCGGGGGTATAGGTGGTGAGTGGGGCAGAGTGATGTGCCCCTAGCCCCGGACAGTCGCGGACGGGTTTGCCTTAGGCGCGTCTTAGGCGCGCCTTCGGCGCACAATCGTCGCGCCCGCTGCGCCCGTCCGCTGCGCCTCCGGCCCAAACACATCCTTTTATGAGGGAGTCAGAAGGAGAGAGGAAAAAGGAAGGGGGCGTGGCCTGAAAAGTGGGCGGAGCTTACTCGCTCGCGGTCGATGGCGGCAGCGAGGGAGGATTCCCCAAGGCAGCGCCCAAATCGGCTGTCTGGGACCTCTAAAACCAGGCAAGGATCGTGGCAAGATGCCGGTGAGTTGTCAAACACAGCAGTGCAAATACAATTTTAAAAACAAGTAAAATGAGCAGCGCTCCCGGCTTTCCGCCTCAGGAGTTTGTTAGTAGCTAATTTCACTTTTGTGAAATGACTATATGCATTTTAGCATGTAGAAATACTTGTTGTTTTACCTTGAATATATGAGGTTTCTGTTTTAATAATTGGAAATCTGACGGAACGAAATATGGCAGATTTATTGTACCAAGTTCGCGCCAATTCCGCCCACCCCTACTTTAAATACCCCTGCACCCCATAATCATAACCCACCCTTACTCTATAAAATATCCCAACACCCTTAAACACTAACCCATCTTAACCCTATGGATATACCTTGTACCCCAAAACCCAAACCTATCCCTAAACCCTAAAAATACCCCTGTACCCCAAAACCAAAACCTAGCCCTGAACCCTATAAATACCCCTGTACCTCAAAACCCAAACATACCCCTAAACTCTACAAATACCCCTGTACCCTAAAACCCAAACCTACCCCTGAACCCTAAAATACCCCTGTACCCCAAAACCCAAGCCTAGCCCATAACCCTTAAAATACCCCTGTACTCCAAACCCAAACCTACCCCTGAACCCTAAAAATACCCCTGAACCCTAAAAATACCCCTGTACCCCAAAACCCAAACCTAATCCAGAACCCTAAAATACCCCTGTATCCTAAAACCCAAACCTAGCCCTGAACCCTAAAATACCCCTGTACCCCAAAAGCCAAACCTAGCCCTGAACCCTTAAAATACCCCTGTATCCCAAAACCCAAACCTACCCCTGAACCCTAAAAATACCCCTATACCCCAAAACTCAAACCTAGCCCTGAACCCTAAAAATACCCCTGTACCCCATAACCCAAAACGATATCTGAACCATTACAATACCCAAACACCCTCAAGTACCCCAAAACATATACCCCTATACCCATATGTTGTATTCTGGTTTATAGGTATTTCCCTTTTAACTTACTTTTCTATTTCTTGTACATATTTCCCTTTTAAATAGAATGTTTGTACTTAGCTGCTCATGCACACTGTCTATGAGATTCCATTTAGAATTGTTATGATCTAAAATGCATTGACTAGGACTGACAACTTGGAGGTTGGGAGTACTGTGCTGCAGTTCAATAAACCCCGGATTTACCTGGATATATTTGGACTTTCTCATTATTTATTACAAAATTGGCGACGAGGGTGACCAGTACCTACTACTACTACAGCAGCACAGGTGTGGTTCATCTGATTTTGAAGAAGTTTTGGAGTTTTACGAAACTTTTATGGAATTGCGGATTTTATGGATTTTATTTTTGAAAGGAGATGTGATTTCATTGATATCCTGAAGACTGGAGTCTTGCATCAAGTACTATTTTACTGAAAACTGGATATTTAAAACTTGGCGTTACATTTGCACCTGGAAATACTATTTTGAACTGGTAATACTATTTTGGATGACCGCATGGTGAGAGACGCTTTACTTCACAGAAACTGCGAGCTTTGTGGGACTTTGTGTTGTAATTTCACGGATTTTAGCCTAAAATAACGCTGTGTTTACCTTTGAAGTTCAACCGGTAACACACGAACGAAGGCTTTCGGTGCAACAGAGTCTCCATGCGCCACCGTGCACTGCTGTCACCGTGGATACGCCGCGTTGGAGCGTGATTACAATACGCCGCGTTGGAGCGTAATACGATTCTGATGCGCAATTGTTATGCCTGCAGTTGCTATGGTTACACGCATTGAACGTGAGGTCGCGTAACGTGACTGCAGCCATATTTGTTTACATCCAGACTTTCCTTCGCGCTGCAGAGCATCGGATACTAAATTGAGGTACTTTTATCACGTTTTACAAGAAACAAGGATTTTTTACACGACGAAGATTACAATTCAGACAATCCTTTATGAAGCGTGTTATATTCGTGATAAAGTCTTCATTATCTTGTGGAAAATACCAGCGCTGATGTACACAGCTTGTGTACTCAAGAACTAACTTCACCAGCGCTGATGTACACAGCTTATGTACTCAGGAATTAATTTAATATTTTGCATTTATCTGTTTCTCTTCTTTTCTTTAGTTCATTTCTTTGTGATTATTTGTACATCCTCACAATGCAGTTTGATCCGCCCTCAAAATTCTTACAAAGTAAAAGTGATCCTCCCATTCCATGGAACAGATGGAAGGAGGAGTTTTTGACTTATTTAAAGGCCATTGATGGGGAAAGGATGGGAAATGAAAGGAAAAAGAATATTTTCCTCCATTGTTTGGGATCCGAAGGGCAAGCTATTTTTAGAAATTTGCCACCAGTTCCTGGTGATGCTGGTGGTTTTGATGAAGCCATGCTTCGTGTAGAAACGCGTTTTAAACCTACAACTAGCATTGCTTTAAATCGTTACAAGTTCTATACCAGAGCCCAAAAGGAAAATGAATCGTTTGATGATTTTTTAACTGGTCTGAGAGCTTTAGTTGTGCCATGTAATTTTGGTGCAATGACAGATGAAATGATTAGGGAACAGATAATTGTAAATGTTAAGTGCAAGAAAACACAGGAACAGTTGTGGATTGTAGGTAATCCAACTTTGTTAGAATGTATTTCCACTGCTAAAGCTTTTGAGCAGTCCAACAAATGGATGAAAACCATTGAGGAAACAAACACTAAAAGTGGTAAGAATGATAAATTAACTGAAGAAGTATGTGCGATGAACAATGTTACTAGAGGTCCCCAAAATTATAAGAATGGATCACGTAACCGCATTGTGTGTTTTAGGTGTGGAAGTTACAATCATGTAGCTTCTTTCAAGTTTTGTCCTGCTTTGGGCAAAGAGTGCAACAAATGTGGTAAAGTTGGTCATTTTTCCAACTCTTGTAGAGAGGATAAAAAGAAGAGTGGGGACAAAAGTAATTATTTTAAGAAAAAAGAGATTTCTTGTGTGAGAGATGAGACAGATTTTGGTTCAAGTTCAGTTAGATGTGAGCATGTTGTGTCTGATGAGTCTAGTAAAGTAGGTGGAATGATTGTGTCTTTAATAAGTTTAAGTTTGCTTGAGGAGGATGTTTTAGAATCTCCTAAATGTGTTGTTAGATTTAAGGACGTTGAACTAGAATTGATGGTTGATTCTGGGTCTCCTTGGACCATCATAACTGAGAAGTATTTTGATGAAATGTACAAATCTAAAATTTCTAAGAGCGATTTGTGCCCTCCTGATGTTATGGCAAAAGGTTTTAATGGTTCTAACAATGATTTCATAGGGTATATTGCTTCCACAATTTATTTTAAGGACCAATCTGCATATATCAAACTGTATGTTGTGGTAAAGGGAGTGAATGTTTTGGAGTGGCGCGATCAATTCAAACTTCACATTACATTGAATCCACGCAACAAAGATCCCGTCATGGTGTCACATGATTGTGATGTGTTAGAGAAAAGAGTCAGGTCTGTAGAAGAGAGTAATGTTTGGAAGACACTTTCGGATGAGTTTCCTGGAGTTTATTCAGATAAGTTAGGTAGACTAAGTGGTTTCATTCATGTCATAAAGCTTAAACAACGAGCTGAACCAGTTGTACAAAAACTTAGACCTGTACCACTAAATGTTAGGGAAGAGTTAAGTGATACACTCAATGATATGTTGAAAAATGATGGCATAGAGGAGATAGAATCGTCAGAGTGGGTTTCGCCAGTAGTTTTGGCACGCAAACCAGACAAATCTTTGAGACTTTGTATAGATTTGAGAGCACTTAATGCAAACATAGTGGTAGATTGTCATCCCCTGCCCAATATCAACTCAAGTGGTGAGCATGCTAGGTGGTGGTGTTATTTTTTCCACTATTGGACTTAAGATCTGCGTATCATCAGGTGGTGTTAGCAGAGGAATCACGTCATCTCACAGCATTTATTACACCTCAGGGTTTGTATCAGTTTAAACGGATGCCGTTCGGTTTGGCGTCGGCAGCCTCTGTTTTTCAGAGATCTATGTATCATATTTTTAAGGACATGAGTGACTACGTGAAGTGTTTTCAAGATGATATCTTGGTATTCTCTAAATGTGATGAAGCACACATGGAGCATTTGAGGAATGTGTGTAAGATGTTCAATAAATTTGGTCTTACTATTAAGAGTAAAAAGTGCAAGGTATTCCAAAAAACTATAGAGTATTTAGGACACACCATTTCTGGAAATGGTGTTGCTCCAAAAAGATCATTGGTTGATGCGATTCTAAAAGCTCCTGCCCCAGATTGTAAAGACAAATTGTTATCGTTTCTAGGACTCTGTGAATATTACAGTAAGTTTATTGTAGGTTTTGCAACTAAGATGGAGCAGTTAAGAGAGTTAACGAGGAAAAATGTGGAATTTTTGTGGGGAACTAAACAGCAAAATGCTTTCGAGAGTGTTAAACTTGACATGGTATCAGCTCCTACTCTGAGACCTTTTTGCTTGAATAAACTTTGTATTTTGACTGTAGACGCAAGTCTTTATGGTTTGGGTTGTGTGCTTTCACAACGTTCAGGCAAGGAGGATTGGAATGTTGCTTTTGCATCCAGATCTTTGAATCAAACTGAAAGACGATATGCTGTCATAGAAAAGGAATTGTTGGGATGTGTAAGGGGTGTTGAGCATTTCCGGAATTATATTTGGGGTGCAAGGTTTTTGATACGTACTGATCATAAACCGTTGGTGGGTATTCTTTCACCTGGTGGAGGTTTAAATGCAACAGCTCGCATTGCTAGATTGATGTCACGTTTGCAAGAATATAGTTTTGACATAGAATATGTACCTGGGAAACTAAATGTGACTGCAGATTGCTTGTCAAGATTGCCATATCCAAGTACTGGAGATGAAGAAGATACAGAGGTGGTAACTAGTATTTCTGAACTGCTATCAGAAAAATTCAATGTTATATCAGAGGATTTGTGGATGAGAAGCATGAAAGAGGATGATATCTTGTGTAAGGTCAGAGATTATGTGGATTTGGGGTGGCCTTCTAAGGAGCGCATTCCAGCTGAAATTATACCATTCTACAATATTGCTGATGAATTGGCCATTGAGGGAAACCTTTTATTTAGAGCTGGGAAATGTATTCCACCTTTGGCTGTAAGAAATGTTATTTTGCAAATGAGTCACGAATGTCACATGGGCATGTCTTCCATGAAAAGACTGATTAGGTCTAACTTCTGGTGGCCAGGAGTTGATAGGGTGGTAGATAAATTTGTCAGAGAGTGTCCTGACTGCATTGAAAGTGATAAATCGTGCAGGTGTGATCCGGCACCTTTAGTTCCTGTGAAGTGGCCAGATCATCCGTGGCAAAAGTTAGGGATCGATATTGCTGGTCCGTTCAATTTCTTGCCACAAGAATGTAGGTTTGCTATAGTTGCAGTGGATTATCACTCCAAGTGGCCTGAGGTCAAACTAGTACCTCACCCTAACACAGAGAGTGTTATTTTGTTTTTAAAAGAGATTTTTTCGAGAGAAGGATTTCCAGAATGTATTGTATCTGACAATGGGGCACAGTTCAAATCCTCAGAGATGTCAGAGTTTCTGAGTACTTATGGTATAAAGCATTGTACCACCGCTCTGTATGAACCACAAGGAAATGGACTAGTCGAGAGATATAACAGGGTTCTCAAACAAGACATAGTTTGGGCTCGTAAGTCTGGGGGATTGTGGAAAGAAAAATTGAGAGAAAAGTTATGGTTGTACCGTATAAAACCCCATGCCACGACGGAGGTTTCTCCTTTTCGCTTACTAAAAGGTAGAGATCCTGTATCTTGTTTATGTCCTTGGTGGTTTAAAAAGAGTTGTAGTTATCAAATGATTGATGTGAATGTCAAGGATGTGGCTGAGAAAGTGGAACTCAAACAAGAAAAAGACAAATGTAATTATGATACTAGGATGAATGTTAAGCAACCTGCCTTCATGGTTGGTGATGTAGTTAGGATTCGTAAACCAGGATATATTGCCAAGGGAGAGACAACATTTGGTAAACCTATGAAAGTTATGAAAGTTTATCACAATAGCGTGGTTACACAAGATGGCAAAAGATGGAATGTTAGGAGAGTGTCAAAATGTGTATCTTAGTTTTTTATATACTTGACATTTTCCTTTTCTGGCAGTTAAAGATGTTAGTATTCTCTTTTATTTCTTTAAGGGGGAAAATGTGTTGTATTCTGGTTTATAGGTATTTCCCTTTTAACTTACTTTTCCATTTCTTGTACATATTTCCCTTTTAAATAGAATGTTTGTACTTAGCTGCTCATGCACACTGTCTATGAGATTCCATTTAGAATTGTTATGATCTAAAATGCATTGACTAGGACTGACAACTTGGAGGTTGGGAGTACTGTGCTGCAGTTCAATAAACCCTGGATTTACCTGGATATATTTGGACTTTCTCATTATTTATTACACCATACTTGCCTTACCCAAACATTTTTAAAAAAACATGCTTTTACCATGCATGCATTTACAACAAATTTCCTTGTAAATGTATGCGTGGTAAAAGCATATAAAATGTAATGCCATGCATTATAATGGCATTGCAGAGTCATGGTACTTTCGTAATGAAAGTATGCAACTTGATGGTATGCGGAAAGAAATTTGTAGAATAATGGGTGTTTACCCTCCCCCGTAAGTACATTGGTGGCACGGCGGCCCACATCTCCAGCAACATACTCATATTTTTTCACCACCAATTGGAAAAATGCACAGGTCTCTCTCATTGATGCCCACCACCGACACACACTTTTAGACACACCTCCCAACACAAGTTCTAGAATTGCGAACTTTAGAGATGGGCAGCTACGTTGGAATCTCGGCATCAGCTCAACATCCTGTGTTTCCAGGCAAATCGCTTTGTCTCCCCGTGCCTGCCACAAATCAATGTGTTCTTCTGTATTGTAAATTGTGCTCATGCCATGTTGTCGAGTTCGCGCTATATAATATTGCAAGGAAAATAAAGTAGGTAAACTCGAGTTCACACACTACTGAACGCGCACTCTTAAGTGCATCAGCAGTGCACTGTGAATCAGAGCGTTTCACAGGCCTGTCACAGATGAGAAATGCTATCAAAATAAAATCCTACGAAACAATATACTACTGGCCGGCAGCCATTCATACCCGAACAACGTCGGGACGGGCTGCTAGTCTATACTAATATAATAAAGAGAGAGCCCAAACCTTTGAGGGGGGTAATCTCAGGAACCACAGCACCAATCACAACACCCAATACAGCGTTGGAAAGGGCAGTTGCAGCAGAAGGACATAGGCTATGCAGACGCCCACCATATACATTTAAAAGGTAAAAGAGCTGTGGCAGCAAAGTAGTCCCTTGTGGGCGTGTCTACATTGTGCTGTGGGTGTGTGCTAGGGGGCGAGACATTCGCTAGAGGCATTCCGTCACAAGTGTTGTTTTTTCTTCCCAGGTTCTATACATTCCTGCTCCCTTTAAATAGTAATTCAGTGGAGGTCCCATTCTCTTAGAACCACCCCAAGCACAGTTATGGGCAAAAATACAACTAATCAATAATCCGCTTGGGTTCCACCGGACACTTTTCTTCTTCCCTGCAGTGACTATTGTTTGAAAACTCCCATTGAGATTGACTTCAGGCCTATGCACCCGGCTTTCCTGGGATAGGTAACCCGGGAACTTGGGTATCCATGGGGGAGTGTCTCTTCAACTTCCTAACTTCCATGGGGTTTCTTCCTAGTCCTTTGGGAAGGGTCCTTAAACCTTAAAACTGCAACGTGACTCTCCTATTGAATTGTACAGCGCACGCAGTCGTGTAGTCACATTGCACCCGTCCTCCGTGGAGTCCCAATGTACTCACCTTGGGCGGTAAATTGGGGTCTCAGCAGTTCTACACCAGCTAGACTTTGTCTTGACTCGAGTCGTTCTTATACCACTATTTTAGTACATGGTTTGGTCCCCCTCTGGGCCCACTGTGTATTATTGCTACTTACTAGTATTTATCTTCGTGTAAAGGATACTAGAGAGTGTTATACTAAGAAATACATATTTGTATAACTACTGTGTGGTTCTCCTTTCATTTAATTAATGCTAAAGGTGATATTCTGGTAAAACATGCTGCTTTACATTCCTTCAAGATTAAGCCTGAAGGCTGCTCTCCACAGCTACCACTAGGATAGCTTTCTAAAAGTTATCTTTGACCTTATACAGCATTCGAGTCATTTGGACAGGTGGTGAAAGGTGAAGTTACAGGAGGGAGAAGGTGTAGGGTTGCATCTGGTGAGGAGGGTCTCACAAACTTGTATAGAGACTTTGTCAGCTTTAGTGATATTTAATGTTTGCTTGAATACAACAGCTAGGCTACCTCCTCTTTTGACTTTACAATTTTGTGTGATAGTTTTTTTAACTTCTTTTTATTTCAGCCTTGTAGCAAGAATACATACACACGACATATTGATACATCACCATTTTGGAAAACATAGCAGCAGGTTACATTAATTATCTGCATTGCTTTTTCCCAACATTCCCTTCAATTTCCCCCCACAATTCCGTCTTCTAGCCCCCTTTGTCAGGCTTGGGCCATTGGGACAGTACACAAAAATCCTCGATACTCGTTCCACTTTGCCCAGATTCTTTTCCACTTTTGACGTCTGCCCCTATTCAGGTATGATGTTTTTTTCTGTCAACATGCACCAGTCCATATCTTTTTTCCGGTCACTGAGTGTTGGTGTTGTTTCCACTCCTCAATTGCGTGCTATGTTTCTTTTAGCTATTACCAGTGCTAAAATCACTCCAGTTCTCTCCTCCCCTTCCTCAGGTCTGTCGCCTCCCGTATGTTAAGTACATATAACTTGACCGACAATGGCTCCGCCACTCGTATAAACTGCTTAAGCAACATATTATGTTAGTCCAGTGGGACTGGATTTTGGGACACTCCCTTATTATGTGAAATAATCCTCTTTTGTGACCGCATCCCTTTCGGCAAATTGGATCTGATCGCCTAGTGATTTTCGCCAATGCAGTACATGAGATATAGGCTCTGTGGAGCACTTTAAGTTGTATGAGGCGAAATCGGGACTTAATAGCTACTTCTTTAGGGGATGATAAGGTGTCGGGCAATCAGTCCTCTAGCATTTCTGCAATGTCTTTTCCACATCTTTCTCACAGTTTTACCAACGGGTGAGGGGCATTGTTTACCAGCTTTTTGTATGTTAACGAGATTGCCTTTTGAGTTATGTATTCTTCAAGTAACCTGTTCTCTAGGGGTGGATTTTGTGTGATAGTTTGATAGCCTAGAGGAACAGATTCAGGGAACACTGGAGCCATGTCATCTCCCAAAAAGGATCCAGTAATGAAGAGTAGGTCACACTGTTTATGTTTGTTCTGTAAAGCGCATGGCTACCCGAAGGCTTCCCCAAACTTGTGAGTTCTGTGCTGAGAGTAGGACCTCTGGTACATTAACGCGGAAACAGCCATGTCTTGAATTTCTTCCTGAAGGAAAGTTCATTTTCCAGTGCTCTGAGACAAAGTGGAAGATCGTTCCACAACTTCGGTACTACGTGTGCAAACGATCTTCCTCCATATCTCATCTTTTTTACCCTGGTTGTGCTGAGTAAAAGAAGATGCGAGGATCTCAGGTGTCTAGTTGGAACATAAATGGTTACCAACTCTATGAGCTTTAGTTGGCCCTTGTTATTTATGGCCTTTGAGCAATAAAGAAGGATTTAAACTTAATCCGGAGCCAATGCAGCTGTTTGAGGAGTTCTCTTGTTGAGACATAGCTAGGAACCTTTAGAAGGAGCCCTGCTGCCGCATTTTGCACAGTCCGAAGTCTCTTTATTACGTATGGGTGCGCCTCTGTGTGTCAGTGAGAAGGTCGTAGATGTAATGCTTGTTTTCTTAGAGTGATTGAGACTTTATTAGTGGGCAGTTTATAGAATGTGCTTTAGTGATGGTGTGACTGTTTTGTAGAAGAGCAAGCAGTATTTTGTGGTCTTGTAGCAAGTTTGCCGTTAGTGCTGGTATTAGCTGAATGCCGATAGCAATAGTGTCGCTGTTCTGTACTGTGTTCTTGGTCCAGCAGGCCAAGAAGGCACATTGATGGGTCTGCGTGTGTAGGTGGTGGAGATGGATGTTGAGAGTGAGTTGGTGAGCTATGTTGTTTTGGAAGAGTAGGCTTGTTGTGCAGTAGACATGGAGAAGCGAAGTTGTGTGGAGTGGCATGTTGCTTTTTTGTTTGTGTGTATTTAGGGTGGAAGGTGTATGAGTTAGGGGTGGCAGAGCAGCACGTGGGTCATGTTGTAAGGTTTTAAATTGTCCAATGGGTAAGAGGCAGTTAAAAGAGAGTTGCTGTACTGCTGTATATGTGATAGGTGATGGGTGTGGGGAAAGAGAGAAAGATTGCCATTTGAGTTGGGTTAGGGTGTGTATTATCTGTTTAGTCAGGAAGGTGGGAGTGGTATATGTTTGTAGTTTGTGACAGAAAGTATTATGGCATGTTGTGTGTGAGATTTTGTTGGGCTGGTGTGTGTAATCTGTTTTGTTTTTGAGGAGTAGTGAGAGGAGGTGATGATGTTTTTTGTTTTCTTTGGAAGTGGAAATGTGTATTAGAAAAGAGTGTATGTGGTGTGTGTGAATGGATGAACAAGAGTTAAGAGTGTGTTCAATTTATTTGGTAAAAGAGATAATGTGTCGGTGGAGTATAAGGGTTGTGTGATTGTGTTTTTGTTGTAAAAAGAGGAGAAGGGAGTTGGTGGATGAAAAGATGGAAGGCTGAGTATAGGTTTGTTGGTGACAGAAAGGGGTTTGTTAATATAAATTAGACCAGGGAATGTGTATCTGGATGGTATACAATAAAAGATGGAGTGCATTTGGGTCGTGTTTGTGATAAATGCAGTGGGTAATTCGAGCCAATGGTTTCCGGTGCTGGGTACCGGCACATAATTGTCAGCACCAGCACTTATGAGAGGCTGCCGCATGGTGGTGATGTTTGTCTAATTTAGAGAACACAACTACTGCTGGTTATTATTACAATATGTGTTTAAAATGACTAATACCTGCCTCCCAAGCCAATCTTATAGCTTTGGAGGCCTGAACTGCCAGAATTGTCACACTTGTAGCAGTGTGATGGTCAGTAGTTGTCCTGGTACTGTCATTGGCAGCGGTAGCAGGGGCAATGGGTGGCACAAGCAGCAGTGGCCTCCTGACGAGGGCCCTGGCACTTATGTTTTTTAGAAATTAAGCGCTGGTAAAGTGGATTGGTTAGTGGTATAGGATAGAGTGGTGTTTTGTCTGTGTGTGAAGGCACAAATATGAGGTAGTTGGGGTAGAAGGGTGTAAAGGTGTGGGTTGTGTGGACTTTTAATGGGTATTAAGTAATTCAAATGTGTGTAGGGTTTTTTTTATAGTAAAAGAGTAGAGTACATTTGCTGTGAGGTTGCTGTGAGCTGATAGCAGAGAAAGCCATGAATCTAGAGCCGGCTTCCTCTATAAATGCAAATAATCTGCTTGACCCCACTCAGTTTGGCTTAAGAAGCGAACATAGCAAGGAATCCGACGTAATTGTGCATTGCCATCGAAGCACTTCATTATTCAGGCCCTGAGTACCTTAAATGCAGCTTTTCTTGGTACATCATCTATAGGCCATTGCGCTCATCCGCAGCCTAGAACGTAATTTTTCCCAAATTCCAAAATCCTCTTGGGGAGGCAGAAGCTTTGTCACCTGTACAGCCAAATTATGGAATACCCCACCCCTGAAACTAAAGGAAATGAGAAATCTTCAATTCAGGAAAACCTAAAAAGCCAGGGGGCTTCTTTCCAAGCCCCTTGCGCCACTGGTGCACCACTTTTTTTTACGCAGCACAGTGTGCTGGCCCATATTTACAAGGCCACGTAAAGCCACCCTGCGTGGCTTTTCAAGCCCTTGGATTTACATCCCCTTTTCAAGCATCACTTTGTATGAAAAGTGCGTGCCATGGGTTTTGCTGTGGAACCTGACACATTCCCAGCTTTACAACGTTTCGTAAACCTGGGAATGCGTCAGAATCCTGCGTCTCCCTTGGGGAAGCGTACCGAGGCACAGCGAGAAGAAACACTTTTGGGCATGTTTACAAGGATGTGACGGAGCGCGGAGTTCGCCTCTTTGGCTTACTGCCGTGCACTGCCACTTCTGAAACGCTAGGCTGCACCGTATTTACAAGAATACGGTGCAGCTTTGCGTTTCCCCCAGCGTTGTTGCTAATTTAGCTGCCTAGCGCCAATGCAGGCCCCTTGCACCATTGTGCGCGGGTGCTTGCATTTAGGCGAATGATTGCTTATGTGCTGGAAGGTGTCCCTTCGTCCACACAAACAATCTGGAATGCGTTTTAAAATTTCAATGTGCAAAATCCTTTTTTATATAATGATTGTTTATGTGCAGGAAGGGACACCTTCCTCCTGCACATAAACAACCAATGGTGTTTTGATGTTTCTATGTGCGCTGCACAAGGCTGCACACATGGAGACAGCAAAAACAAGGAGAAATGAAACATTTCTCCTCGTTGCGCCAGGGTAAGGCGAGATTTTACCTGGTCTTAATTTTGGCGCTGCCTCCTATTTACGCCACCCTTGTAAATATGGGGTAGCACAAAAATTAATGTGTGTTGTATTATTGGAACGCCCACCACAACACATAGCATGAAAGAGTGCCTTATTCACAAGGCGATGTTAAGCCACGTCAAGTAGCTTAACGCCTCATTCTGATTAAGGCGAAGCCCATTTTGCCACCATAGCGACGAGGACAGTGACACTGTGGTGGCGATAGGGGCTTGTAAATATGCCCGACTTTTATTTGTCCTTGTTTCTTCTTCTTTCTATGAGTGTTGCCTTCTGCAGCCCTCGTAGAAAGAGGATATCGCCATCAATGATTATTGTAGGGCAGGAAGGGGAAATCATCCCGCAGCGCAGGCACCCTTGCGACGTCAGGCATGAGTGCCTGGCCTGGTGCATGGCAGCCAATTGTGCTTCAGCGCAGGGGAAAGCACAGGAATGCTAATACTGTTGTTAATATGACTCATCCCGTGCTCTGAAAAGGACTTAGCGCGACGCAGCAATCTGGCTTGCGCTCCGCGCTGCATCGTTTTGTTGTAAATAAGGACCCTGGTATTTTAGCCAATGGTTGCCTGACAGTCCCCCTCACTCACTGAGTCAGTCTTTCCACATTTTCCACATTGACTTAAGTAGACGCCTCCAGGCATTTGAGCGCTTTATAAATTTACGGGCTTATTTACAAACCCCTTCCGCCGCTGGTGCGTCACTTTTAATATGGGAAAAAGAGGCATACAGGCAGGACAAAGGGCTTGTAAATAGGCCCCATAATTTTCATTTCAAATTCCAAACCATTAGTCTTTGCTGCTGTTTCATTTTGAGAGAGAGAGAGAGAGAGAGGGTGTGTGAGAGCGAGAAAGAAAGAAAGAGAGAAAGAGAGAGAGAGAGAAAGAGAGAGAGAGAGAGAAAGTGTGTTTGTGTGTGAGAGGAAGAGAGAGAGAGAGAAAGAGAGAGAGAGAGAAAGAGAGAGAGAGAGAGAGAGAGAGAGAGAGAGAGAGAGAGAAAGAGAGATAGAGTGCGTGTGCTTGTGAGAGTGAGTTAGTAGGGGGTGGAGGGATAAATTGTACTATCTACCAAGCAGCAGGTGCAGTACCATCTGCTGTTACCAGAGGGCAGTCTGCCTGACAACATCCAGCTGTCTTTTGGTGAATTTTGAATACCCAGAAGTCACTGCAAAGAAACCAAAAACTTTTGGTTCATTATTATGTGAAAAAAGTGACACTTAAGACTGAGAAATATTTCACGCATGTCTTTTGGTGAGACAGACGGACATTTTTTTCCACTAGTTTTGATAGATATTCATCCTCACCGTAATTTTCGTAAGTTTTCTTGAGAATATAATGAAAGGTTGTTTTCTTCTCATCATGAATGAGCTACCATTCTCATGTAATTGTCGGAATTCAACGTACTGCGTGTGATGATGATAACGACATTAAGCCTAATTTTTGGAGGTCCTAGTTTAAGTCTAGGATCCAGCTAAGAGTTGAAAGAAAGTCATTGTATTAGAATTATGGGGCATTTTATCAAGGGGGTTTATCTCCGCTTTTTTGGCTTTAAAAGCCAAGAAAGCGGAGATAAAATTATCTCCCTATTACCTAGCTGCCGCTAACACCAGTTAGCAACAGTTAGTAGGAGATAGCGACCTTCTTGGGCCCCACTTTGCATGTCAGTGATATTTATCACTAATGAGATGCAAAGTGGGCGTGCCAAGATGTTAGAGACTAAAAAACAGTTGCTAGCATCGCTATCTCCTATTACCAACTTTTGGAGATATTCTCGCTAAGCGGGAATATCTCCAAAAGCTAACACCTGCCCAGAGCAGTTCTTAGCCATGTTATCCAATAGGAGGTGGATAACATGGCTAAGAGCATTAGCTCGCTAATGCATGAATATCGCTGACTTTTCAGCGATATTCATGCTTGGCGGCGATTTTTACCGCATTTGCGTTAAACCTTGATAATACCAAGGTTTATCTGCGATAAAAATCGCCGCACATGTGTGCGGCGATAATTTTTGTCTCTAAACAAGTTAGAGACAAAAATTATCGCTAGTTGTTGGTAATATGCCCCTATGTTCGAAAAACTGTTCGGAAGAGAGACTAGTGTTTTCAAGTGAAAGTTATATTTATGAAATTCAGTTGGAAACATCTTTCGATGCATTTAAATGCGGGTGGGGGCATGTACATTTTCATAATTACAAAAAGAAACGTACGGCCCTCCCCTCCTCCAGCCCCCCCCCCCCCCCCCCCGCCACCGTGGGTGTGTTCGCAGGGCGGGGGTAGGGGGCTGCACTTACATTACGCTGAGGAGAGGGAGAGGGAGGAGGGGGGTGGGGAGGGGAGAGGGAGAGGGAGGAGGGAGGAGGGGGGTGGGGAGGGGATGGTGTGAGACCGGAGCCCGTGTTGTCCGGTGTCCTAGAGGCTGAAGCTGTCATTGATGAAACTGGTGCAGTGACACTTTAGTCCAGGGGCCACTGCAGCGCATTCAGGAATGTTTTACAATAAAAAGAAGTCCTGGGGACTCTGGGCCGAATTACAATTACTGGCGCATCCCTGCATATCAGCAGGGATGCGCCACTTATTGTGCGCCATGCCTCCGCCACCCATGGTGCGCCACGTTTACAATGCGGCCCACCATGGGGCAAAAACGACCCAGATGCGTCAGGCATCTGTGCCGTAAAGGCAGCAAATTGCTGGAGTTGCATCGCAAGCGCGACGCAGCTCCAGCAATGCTCTGGGGTGCCGATTCTTCCAATGCTGCGTCAAGCCTTACTCCTGCTTCAAGCAGGCGCAGGGTTTTGACGCAGCATTGGCCTAAAAGTGACTGAGTGAAATCTTGTAGATTTCACTCAGCCTCTTTTAGGAGGCGTTCCTCTGCAGGAACGCGCCCCGCCCCCCCCCGTGCCGGAACGCCTCTTTAAGGCGCAGGGCTTTACAACGTGACGCATCTCCCAGATGCGTCATGTTGTAACTATCCCTCACCATGTCGCATCTTTTGCACCGCTGCTGCATCACAAAAGTGACGCAACAGCGGCGTAAAAGAGGCGCAAGGGGCATGTAAATCTGCCCCTCAGTTTCCATGCTAGTATCAGGGCAGATGGCGCTCCTGGCGCTAAAAAGCGGTTAGCATGCTGAAGATCATTTTCTTTCGGAAGGAGACTTGTTTCGAGATCGGTGTGATGGTCAGACATGGTGGCAAGGAGTGAAAGACCAGGAGACAGGCTGCTTCTCAGGGCTTCAGCTGTCATTAGTGGAGCTGGTACAGTATATGGAGGCCCACAGCACCCCAAGTATGGGCATTAGTGTTTTGGGTCAATTCTGTTCTTCTTTGACGCAAGGCTCTTTTAATCACTGCAATGCACTGTTTACACAAAGCGGGCGGTTAATAAATTAATAGTGTGTCAAGTGGCTGAATCCAAGTTTTAGGTCCACGTGACAGAACCGGGGGCGGGAGCATGTTTAAAAAGGACAACGGGACGGGGCGGGACCCTGGTAAACAGGGTCAACGGGAGGGTAGGAGGGTGGTTACCTCAAGGGTCACCGCAAGTGGAGTGGGGGTAGGAATTAAGGGAATGCGGACAACGGGAGGGGGGAGAAAGCACAGGAAAATACAGAGGCATTTATGGTGCTTGTCCTATAAATTAGGATGTAATAGAGTAGAGCATTCCTGAGAAGGGAAGCAACATACCTTTTCTTGATTTTTGTTTTATCTATACTACTATTATAAAGAGAGAACTTGCACCTTTTGGCCAGGTAAACTCGGGAACCACAGCACCAATCACAACACCCAATACAGCGTTGGAAAGGGCAGTTGCAGCAGAAGGACTTAGGCTATGCAGACGCCCACCATATACATTTAAAATGTAAAAGAACCGTGCCAGCAAAGTAGTCCCTTGTGGGAGTGTCTGCATTGTGCTGTGGGTGTGTGCTGGGGGCGTGACAATCGCTGGGGGCATTCCGTCACGAGTGTTGTTCTTCCCAGGTTCTATACATTCCTGCTCCCTTTAAATAGTATTTCAGTGGAGGTCCCATTCTCTTAGAACCACCCCAAGCACAGTTATGGGCAAAAATACAACTAAAAGGCCCTGCAAAGCATTATGGGATAAGCTTAGCATGATTTTTAGCATTCATGAAAGGATTTCAATGTTTTTGAATTTTACTCATCAGGGACATTTTGGGACGACGAGGTGAACTGCAGCTTGATGCATAATATTTTAAATGCTATTGCATTTGCCTCATCAGGGACATCTAGGGACGGCGAGGTGAACTGCAGCTTGATATATAATATTTTAAATGCTATTGCATCATCAGGGACATCTAGGGACATGAGGTGAATGCAGCTTGATGTGTAATATTTGAAATGCTATTGCATTTGTCTCATCAGGGACATCTAGGGACCATGAGGTGAACTGCAGCTTGATGTATAATATTTTAAATGCTATTGCATTTGCCTCTTGGGGACAACTGGGGAGAACGAGGTGAACTGCAGCTCTTTGTAGAATCATTTGGATACTATAATATTCACTTCCCACTGCTAATGTCGTCCCATAATGGTTTGCAGGGGCTTGATCTCAAAATCATCACCTCTCTCACTGCTTGCTGGAAGCTAATTTCACTTTTGTGAAATGACAATATGCATTTTAGCATGTAGAAATACTTGTTATTTTACCTTGAATATATGAGGTTTCTGTTTTAATAATTGGAAATCTGACGGAACGAAATATTGCGGATTTATTGTACCAAGTTCGCGCCAATTCCGCCCACCCCTACTCTAAATACCCCTGCACCCCATAATCATAACCCACCCTTACTCTATAAAATACCCCAACACCCTTAAACACCAACCCATCTTAACCCTATAAATATACCCTGTGCCCCAAAACCCAACCCTATCCCTAAACCCTAAAAAATACCCCTGTACCCCAAAACCAAAACCTAGCCCTGAACCCTATAAATACCACTGTACCTCAAAACCCAAACATACCCCTGAACCCTAAAAATACCCCTGTACCCCAAAACCCAAACCTACCTCTGAACCCTAAAATACCCCTGTACCCCAAAACCCAAACCTAGCCCATAACCCTTAAAATACCCTTGTACCCCAAAACCCAAACTTACGCCTGAACCCTAAAAATACCCCTGTACCCCAAATCCCAAACCTAGCCCAGAACCCTTAAAATACCCCTGTATCCCAAAACCCAAACCTAGCCCTGAACCCTAAAAATACCCCTGTACCCCAAAACCCAAACCTAGCCCTGAACACTTAAAATATCCCTGTACCCCAAAACCCAAACCTACCCCTGAACCCTAAAAATACCCCTATACCTCAAAACCCAAACCTAGCCCTGAACCCTAGAAATACCCCTGTACCCCATAACCCAAAACTATATCTGAACCATTAAAATACCCAAACACCCCAAAACATATACCTCAGTACCCCAAAACATATACCCCTATACCCATACTTGCCTTATCCAAACATTTTAAAAAAACATGCTTATACCATTCATGCATTTACAACGAATTTCGTTGTAAATGTATGCGTGGTAAAAGCATATAAAATGTAATACCATGCGTTATAATGGCATTGCGGAGTCATGGTACTTTCGTAATGAAAGTATGCAGAGTGCTGGTATGCGGAAAGAAATTTGCGGAATAATGGGTGTTTACCCTCCCCCGTAAGTACACTGGTGGCACGGCGGCCCACATCTCCAGCAACATACTCATATTTTTTCACAACCAATTGGAAAAATGCACAGGTCTCTCTCATTGATGCCCAGCACCGACATGCACTTTTAGACACACCTCCCACCACAAGTTCTAGAATTGCAAACTTTAGAGATGGGGAGCTACGTTAGAATCTCGGCATCAGCTCAACATCCTGTGATTCCAGGCAAATTGCTTTGTCTCCCCGTGCCTACCACATATCAATGTGTTCTTCTGTAATGTAAATTGTAATCATGCCATGTTGTCGAGTTCGCGCTATATAATATTGCAAGGAAAATAAAGTAGGGAAACTCGAGTTCACACACTACTGAGCGCGCACTCTTAAGTGCATCAGCAGTGCACTGTGAATCGGAGCATTTCACAGGCCTGTCACAGATAAGAAATGCTATCAAAATAAAATCCTACAAAACAATATACTACTGGCCGGCAGCAAATCATACCCGGACATCGTCGGGACGGGCTGCTAGTTTAAAATATTATACATCAAGCTGCAGTTCACCTCGTCGTCCCAAGATGTCCCTGATGAGTAAAATTCAAAAACATTGAAACCCTTTCATGAATGCTAAAAATTAGGCTAAGCTTATTCCATAATGCTTTGCAGGGCCTTTTAGTTGTATTTTTGCCCATAACTGTGCTTGGGGTGGTTCTAAGAGAATGGGACCTCCACTGAATTACTATTTAAAGGGAGCAGGAATGTATAGAACCTGGGAAGAAAACACAACACTTGTGACGGAAAGCCCCCAGCGATTGTCACGCCCCCAGCACACACCCACAGCACAACACAGACACGCCCACAAGGGACTACTTTGCTGGCACAGTTCTTTTACATTTTAAATGTATATGGTGGGCGTCTGCATAGCTTATGTCCTTCTGCTTCAACTGCCCTTTCCAACGCTGTATTGGGTGTTGTGATTGGTGCTGTGGTTCCCGAGTTTACCTGGCCAAAAGGTGCAAGTTCTCTCTTTATAATAGTAGTATAGATTTGAGGATACTAGAGTGTCCTCAAATCCATACTAATATAATAAAGAGAGAGCCCAAACCTTTGAGGCGGGTAATCTCAGGAACCACAGCACCAATCACAACACCCAATACAGCGTTGGAAAGGGCATTTGCAGCAGAAGGACATAGGCTATGCAGACGCCCACCATATACATTTAAAAAGTTAAAGAATCGTGACAGCAAAGTAGTCCCTTGTGGGCGTGTCTGCGTTGTGCTGTGGGGGCGTGACAAATGCTGGGGGCATGTGGTATGTTCCACACTTTGGGCTGGTCTGTTCCCATGAGGCACAGGGTCAAGGCTGATTTGCATATGGTCATGTCTGAACTGGGGTGGTGTGGAGTGCAAAACAACGATGGATTTAGGGCCAGATCTCTGTATTGGGGTGAATGTATGACATTGTTCTGCATTCTGTCCATCAACTGTTGTTTTTGCATTTGTCACCCCGAGTGGGATGGGTATGCTCAGACGTGAGTGCCATGCTCTCCACGCCACTAGAGTCAAGCTATCCTGATTGAAAACGGTTGATAGCCAGAAATTAGTCCTAGCATGTGTGAGTCACATCCAGGAAAGACATGGCTTAGCAGTGCAAAGGGACTGGAATGTTTCTCTTAGGCACAGGGTCATGGCTGAGGAGGTAAGGAGTGCAAAAAAAATGATGGATTTTGGTCCAGAACTCTGTATTGGGTGAATGTATGAGATTGTTCTGCATTCTGTCCATCATCTGTTGTTAATACAATCTGCACTACATGCCATGTCTCATATACCGTGCTGGGGGTGTGGGCGGCTGCGGGGCGCGCATCGTGTCAAATATTTCATAGTTTTTTCTTCCCAGGTTCTGCACGTTCCAGCTCCGGGTGTTCACCCTGCTCCCTTTAAATACCTCTGCACCCCATAATCAAAACCCACCCTTACTCCTTTAAATACCCCAACACCCTTAAACACTAACCCATCTTAACCCTATAAATATACCCTGTACCCCAAAACCCAAACCTATACCTAAATCCTAAAAATACCCCTGTACCCCAAAAACCAAACCTACCCCTGAACCCAAAAATACCTCTGTACCCCAAAACCCAAACCTAGCCCGAACCCTTAAAATACCCCTGTACCCCAAAACCCAAGCCTAACCCTGAACCCTAAAAATACCCCTGCACCCCAAAACCCAAACCTAGCCCTGAACCATAAAAATAACCCTGTACCCCAAAATGCAAACCTACCCCTGAACCCTTAAAATACCCCTGTACCCCAAAACCCAAACCTAGCCCTGAACCCTAAAAATACCCCTGTACCCCAAAACTCAAACCTAGGCCTGAACCCTTAAAATACCCCTGTACCCCAAAGCCCAAAACTACCCCTGAACCTTAAAAATACCCCTATACCCCAAAACCCAAACCTAGCCCTGAACCCTAAAAATACGCCTGTACCTCAAAACCCATACCTATCACTAAACGCTAAAACTACCCCTGTATCCCATAACCCAAAACTATATCTGAACCCTTAAAATACCCAAACACCCCAAAACATATACCTCAGTACCCCAAAACATATACCCCTATACCTATACTTACCTTATCCGAACATTTAAAAAAAACATGCTTTTACCATTCATGCATTTACAACGAATTTCATTGTAAAAGCATATAACATGTAATGCCATGCGTTATAATGGCCTTGCGGAGTCATGGTACTTTCATAATGAAAGTATGCGGAGTGATGGTCTGCGGAAAGAAAGTTGCAGAATAATGGGTGTTTACCCTCCCCCGGTAAGTGCATTGGTGGCACGGCGGCCCACATCTCCAGCAACATACTCATATTTTTTACCACCGATTTGAAAAATGCACAGGTCTCTCTCATTGATGGCCAGCACCGACATACACTTTTAGACACACCTCCCACCACAAGTTCTAGAATTCCGAACTTTAGAGCTGGGGAGCTACGTTCGAATCTCGGCATCAGGTCAACATCCTGTGATTCCAGGCAAATTGCTTTGTCTCCCCGTGCCTACCACAAATTAATGTGTTCTTCTGTAATGTAAATTGTGCTCATGCCATGTTGTCGAGTTCGCGCTTTATAATATTGCAAGGAAAATTAAAGTCAGAAAACTCAAGTTCACACACTACTGAATACAAACTCTTAAGTGCATCAGCAGTGCACTGTGAATCGGAGCGTTTCACAGGCCTGTCACAGATAAGAAATGCTATCAAAACGAAATCCTACAAAACAATATACTACTGGCCGGCAGCAATTCATACCCGTACAACGTCGGGACGGGCTGCTAGTAAATTATAAAGGGCCGCTGCAGGCCAGTGCTGCGGCCGCCGTTTGTAGTGTGAGCGCGTCACGTGACTTCCTGGTGCCCGATGCGATGCGCATGCGTAAAACGAGGAGGAAGTACTGGCAGCCAAGAGCGCACCGCACACAGAGGATTTGGAATCATTTTAAAAAATGTGTTCCTGCGAGGCTGCGACCGGACCCACCTGAGCCAACCCCAAGGAAGGATCGCAGCGGCCTCGCAGCTCAGGGCACACCCTGGAGTCCTTTTTGACCCTTTCTGCAGGTATTTATTAAAATGTTATCATGAGAGGCCCAGGGTGGGAGGCTGGAGCCAATTTCCCTACAGGATGATGAAGGGAATGGAGCCCAGCTGGACAGCAGAAGAGCCCAAGAGGATCGGTATCCTGGACAGAGGTGCCCCCAAGATGGAGAATAAAAAGAGCCCGCGCTGGAGCAGAGAGCATATTAAAATGGCATAGTAATCAGGTAAGATTGACAGATTGGGAGTATTACTGATTTAATAACGAATTGACAGACTCTCTCAAGACAGTTGAAGAGCGGGACATTCTAAAAGCTTCTTTGGAGTAGCCTGGCAGAACAATCTACAGTAATTCACATCTCAGTCATGGGGGTTCTCCAGTAAAAACAAGAAATATGGCATCACCAGAGCACCCATGTAGGACATAGGGTGAAAAAAGACAACTGACATCTTCCAAATGCGGAAGCAATAAACAGACACGAAGACTGGTTGAGCTGCCCTGCGAGTCACAAAAGGATGAGCAAAAAGAACAATTGGTGGACGGAATGCTGAACAATGTCAGACATTTACCCCCAGTCAGAGACGTGGATCTAAATCCATCCTTTTATTTGCTCACCCTGCCATTCTAGTTCGGACCCTAATATATGCAAATCAGTCTTGACCCTGCTCTCCATAGGAACAGTCCAGCCCGAAATGCCTTGGGCGCATTTCGAAGCCAAAGCAGACCGGGAGACCGGGGAACTCACCAGCTGGACGCAGTCAGCTCCTGGGGCCCTAACGCTGTGGACTCGCCGCGGTTGCTTCACTCCACCTGGCGACTGGTGGCTGGAGACTACATCTCCCAGGGAGCCTAGCACCAACTTCCTGCCGCAGCGCGCCCGGAGGCCCTACAAATTCAGGACGCTTCCTCGGTGGAGCGGGGGGCATTTCCAAGCCACAGCAGTCCGGGAGACCGGGGAACTCACCAGCTGGACGCAGTCAGCTCCTGGGGCCCTAACGTTGTGGACTCGCCGCGGTCGCTTCACTCCACCTGGCGACTGGCGGCTGGAGACTACAGCTCCCAGGGAGCCTAGCACCAACTTCCTGCCGCAGCGCGCCCGGAGGTGCTACAAATTCAGGACGCTCTCTCTGCGTCGCGGGACGCGCGCGGGTGACGCCGGGCTGAGCCCGGGCAGAGGGCGGGCCATCTGTGGCCATCAGGGGTCAACAGTGGTCGGGTCGGGCCACTCCTCTTACATCTGCCATGGGAAAAAGGAAACAGACTTGTCGTGGCGACCAAGAAGGTAAGGTCGCTAAAATTCCACGTACATCCGAATCCATTATTTCTTATTTAACGTCTGCGGTGGGGGTGTTAACGAAGGAAATCGCCCATGCTGAAAAAGAACTTGGTTTGGAACCCACCAGCAACACCTCTGCTATAGACAATGGACCCATTCCTGACCCAGCCCAGAGTATACCATTAGAACCCACAATTATTACCATCAATACCCCTTGCCCTGTACCCACGCAGTCTGCACTTCAAAGCTCCCCAGTTCCTATAAACCCCAATCAAACAAATTAACCTTTCAAGAACCATTGCACCCGATTATTCGAAAACGAAAAACCCATGTTAAGGGCGCGAAAAGGAAACTTACACAAGGGAAATCTCACCAGCAAGTTGCCACCACAAGGGATAATATTTGTGACATTGTGGAAGACCTGTTTATAAATAGACTGGAACCAGCTTTGGAAGTAGTAGCAAAGGATATAGTGGACACACTAAATGAATGTGTATCGGGTCTTTTGGCTAAGTGCCAGAAGATTGATAGCCTTCTCAAACAATTCGCCAATCAGAACGAGAAGGTGGTGAACCCCCCACCTGCTATCCCCAGTAATATATGCAACAACATTGTAACTAAGTGCACGGAAATTCCTAGTGGGAAAAACCCAGGATAAACATGGCATTGTGGAGGGGTCCAAGTACATAAAACTAGCTGACAACACTACAAATCAGGTACTCAGTGACGCCCCTCGCAGATTGAAATGTTTGCACCTCCCCCCAGAGTCGGCCCCTTTGGTGGCAGTCTTCACAGGGATTCCACCACCAAGGTCATTCAATGGCGAGACCAAGAAAGACTTGATGGACCTGGCTAAGGAATACTGTGCAGAGTTTAGCTCTGGTGGCACAGATATTACTTGTACGGTTATTGCAGCAAGAAGGGTTAGTTGGGTGGGGTATCATCGCAAAACTATCTCAGGGGACTGCCTTGTTGTGAACTTTAATAGCCACGACAGTGCATATAGACTGTTTTGGGATGCCTCAGCTTTGTCAAACCATGGTATTAGACCCCTCCCTCTGGGTTATTTTTATCCTCCGGGAGGGATAACAAGATCGCTTGGTAAATTCCCTGTGACTCGTCAAATGGGGCCTTTATATGCTACCTCACACCCATCTTACCAGCAGCGTTTTGATAGGGTCCAACAAAGATCTGCTCAAGAACCACCAAGTGGGGTGGGAAGTGTCACCCCTAGCACAGTTGACCATGTATCACAGGATAGTCTATGCTCACCTGCCATTAGTCTCACTAATCTTATCTCCGTTCTGACCCCAATGGAGACGAACGATTGACTCCATGCTGTAGTAGCTGAGGATAAGGGCTTGCCTAACTCTCAGAGACCATGTTGTAAAATTCTCACTTGGAATGTGGCGGGATTAACTACTAAAGTTTTAGATCCTATTTGGCAGGGGTTTGTTAAGCAATATGACATATTGGCCTTCCAAGAAACCTGGTATACATCGTCCTGTTTCTCATTGGACGGTTTTCTCAGTTTCTCTACCCCAGCAGTATCGGTAGTAAGAGGAAGAGGTAAGGGAGGTCTGCTTATATTGTTTTCACTTAATCTGGTTGGGGTTTTTAAAAAAAATAGAACCTGCTCCTATGAACACACTAATAATTGAGTGGGCCATTTCGGACCATCAAACATTTTTATTTACTAACTTTTATAATTCCAGGGAGGGCTCACTTGGGAATGAGCACCTGATTGCCCTGGCAGATTTTTTGTCAGTCTACAAACATGATTGCACTTCTGTCCCAGAGATGGTTATCCTGGGTGATTTTAATATTCACCCCTGCGAGGGGGATTGTTATAACAACACATATGGAGGATCACCTGTTGAGGGGATTCCCCATTTTGAACACAGTAAGGAGGGGGAGGTGCTTGAGAGCCTCCTTGCCAACTCAAATTTATTCGAACCAGGTTTTGGCAATAATGAGACCAGAGCGCCTACATTTATTGGGAGAGATGCAAACACCATAATTGATTATATTTTTGTATCACCAGGGGTGCTAGCAAAAACGCAGGAATACAGGGTAGTGACCACAATTTTTAGCGACCACAACCCTGTCTTACTGGCCGTGAACCTTGACTGTTTTTTGTGCGGAAGAAACTCAGGTGTGGTTGCCCCAAGAGACTTGTCAACTAAGGAGCAGGGCAGGAGGGTAAAATGGGAGAAGATCGTCCCAGAAACCTTCTTCAATACACTTGCACAGGAAACCGAGGCTAACATGGCCGTTTGCCTTGACCCCACTTCATCAGGGGCCGATGTTGTGGCTGCCTATGTCGAGATATGTTCACGGATTTCCAAGAACCTGGGGGCATATTATCAAGGACAGGCGATACATTATCGCCGCTTTTATCGGCAGGAAACTGCTGATAAAGCGGCGATAATGGCCTTGATAATATGCTCTATGAATTCCAATCGAAGCCCATGTTAGATGTGTTCACATTTAACATGGGCTTCGATTGGAATTCATAGAGCCTATTATCAAGGCCATTATCGCCGCTTTATCAGCAGTTTCCTGCCGATAAAACCGGCGATAATGTATCGCCTGTCCTTGATAATATGCCCCCTGGAGTCTTGGAATGATTCACATGGTGACAAGATATATAAATGGTTTGATAAGGAATGCCCACTCACCCATAGCGCCTTACTCAAAGCACTAAAACACAGACCTAGGGACAAGGTACTTGTGGCGAACCTTCATAAGGAATATAAATTAGCACTTGCTAAATGTAAGAAGCAAATCAAGGAGGAAGCCTGGGATAATCTACAATCTGCAGATGTGTTGAGGGATAGCAAAAAATTTTGGGCCATTATTAATCAGTCATTTTTCACCGAGGATGGGAAAACAGATATGGATTGTGTAATCGAAGACGAGAGTTGGCTTAAGCATTTTAAACATATCTATGAAACTGAGTTAGGGGTCTCAACCTCCTCAGATACAGCTGCCCCTCGAAACACTATGGGGCATATTATCAAGCCTGTGCGCTAAAATTATCGCCGCTTTATCGGCCGAAAACGGCCGATAAAGCGGCGATTATGGGCTTGATAATATGCTCTGGGGAATTCCAATCGAAGCCCATGTTAGATGTCTTCACATCTAACATGAGCTTCGATTGGAATTCCATAGAGCATATTATCAAGCCCATTATCGCCGCTTTATCGGCCGTTTTCGGCCGATAAAGCGGCGATAATTTTAGCGCACAGGCTTGATAATATGCCCCTATGTTCATTAAGTTTAATATCTCTGAAGTGGAAAGGGCGAGTAAAGATACAAGCAAACATAAGGCCCCTGGCCCCGATGGGGTCCCTGCTATTTTGTACCCACAATTTTGGTCTAAAATACTAACCAACGTCTTTAATGCAATCCCATCCGCAGGCTTCCCATCCTCTTGGTCAACCTCCATTATTGTCCCGATTTTTAAGAAGGGGAACAGAGGGGACCCGGCTTGCTACAGGCCAATCTCCTTGTTGGACTCTGCTGTTAAGATCTTAGGCAGAGTCATTTTACAAAGACTTGGGGATTGGCTTGAGGGGAGTGGGGTTCTCTCTGATCTCCAGTATGGTTTTAGAGCACACAGGGGGACCATGGATCAATGTTTAAATCTTCACTTTATTATTAGTAAGTACACAGTGGTGAAGGAGGGGCTTTTATAATTGGGTTTTATGGATTTATCCTCTGCATTTGATTTGGTTAATCGCTCTAAATTATGGCTTATTTTGCGGGACATGGGTCTGGACACTACTTTGGTTAATTTTTTACATGATCTTCATCAGAATTTGTCGGCTTCTGTTAGGGTAACAAGGGAAGGCAGGTGCACTGAGCAATTTTGATCAGGAAGAGGGGTCAGACAGGGCTGTATTCTGGCCCCTCTCCTATTTACACTGTACATTAACTCCCTGGGTAAATCTTTAGACCTGGCCACCCTTGACGTTCCGCGTATGGGAGGGTCAGCTGTCCCGGTCCTCCTGTATGCGGACGATGCCGTCCTACTTGCACGTACAGGTACAGGCTTACAAAGACTGCTAGACCACTTTGGCTCCTTTATGGAAGCCTTGGATTTAAAAATAAATACATCGAAATACCACGTAATGGTGACTGGTCTACGCAGGAAAACTATGAAGATCAAAACCTTTAGATGTAATGAAACACCAATCTCCACAGTAGCCTTCTTTTGTTACTTAGGTGTTACATTTGATGAAAGGGGGACCTGGGGCCCCCAGTTGAAACTTAAGGGCAATGTGGTTGCAAGATCTACCACAGCCCTTATGAACTTTTCTAAAAGACTCGGTTCGAGACCCATGGAGGCTATGATCCGTATTTATAAATCAAAGTGCTTAGCAATTGCATCATATGGGGCCGATATTTGGGGCTATGCACCAACATCAGGGATCCAAACTATAGAAAACAAGTTTATACGATCTCTCTTGTCACTTCCACAATCATCCCCTACATACTACATATTCAATTCATTGTGAAGTGGGTTTGGGATATATTACTGATTTTCTAAAAATGACCCCTCTGCTACGATGGGTAAAAACCTGGACAAATGAGGAGATCACGCTGAACCACCTGATACTTAAAGACTGTATGGCCTTGGACAAAACGGATAGAATACCCTGGCTGGCGTATGTTAGAGCGGCATGCGTGAGGCTGGGGCATCCGGACATGTATTTATTACCACAGGGCCTCAGGAAAGAGGATGTAGGGTGGGTCAAGCTTCATTTCCGTAAATTGCTGGACTCAGAAAGGGAGGAGGTGGAACTTAGGAAACCCATGGTGAGATCAATCTATCAACTGGCAATCTCCCCAGTCATGGAACCTTACTTGAAATACGTGACCACAACCCTACCATCGTTTCCTCTTAGTTAGATTCAGGTTCAACCTCATTCACCTTGTGCTCGGCAATTATCCAAAGTGGGGGACCCCAGAAAATACTCCACCTTGCACCTGTGATAGTTTTTCCACACAGGACACGCTTCACTTAGTGATGTTTTGTGAACACTACCTGGTGGTCCGCAAACATTTTTTATATCCAATTCTGAAGGATCTTAAATTTGCCCAGATGAGGCCTGCCCTCCTACATTTGCAAATGCTTAACTCTGTTCAGGTCACATACAGCGTAACCAGTTTTTTGGTAGCGGCAGCGCGTATAAATAAAATAAGACTCACCCAGATGAAAAATTTACCAGGTTGATATTTTGCCAATTATCTTTTAGCACATAATGTATGAAGAACAGTGGGAAATAGGGGTGGGCTCTTTGGATCATGACTGTTTAGTATTTGCTCTTTGTATCAAAGATTTTAACAGTTTTTATCCATAAATGAACTGTAATCAAGTGTATATCTGTATATTTGTAAATTTAACATGTATAATGTATGTATGTATAATAATAAATTTTGCATTGCTTTTATGGTTTTCATTAACCAAAATAAAGATATTTGACTGACTGACTGACAATATATGCAAATCAGTCTTGACCCTGCTCTCCATGGGAACAGACCAGCCCGAACTGCCTTGCCAGGTCCTCCCTGGGGCAGAAACAAGCATCCTAGGAACGGTTTCTGGGTATTACCCCTCATTAGCCAGCATAGCCTGAATCCAGTGGCATGGCGAGCATGAGGCACACATACCTGTCCCACTCGAAGTGACAAATGCAAAAAGAACAATTGATGGACAGAATGCTAAACAGTGTCAAACACTTCACCCCCAGTCAGCGATCTGGGCCTAAACACATCGTTTTTTTGCTCACCATGCCAGTAGAGATATCTACAGAGGAAGTTATAACTGCAATATCTAAACTTCAGGGAAACCCCCGATCGGTACACTGCCACACTTTATAAGCTTTATTTGACTAAACTTGCACCAATTCTCACTAGACTCTTCAATGATATCAGAGAAATGGTGTTTTTTATATCTCATTGTTAAATATAGATGTTAAACTTCTCGCAGGGATTTTAGCGGCTTGGCTAGGACATATTTTCCCAGAGTTGGCTGAGGCTGATCAATCTGGATTCATACAAGGATTGCAATGTGGAGAAAGTTCCAAGCATTTGCTCACCCGCATTGAAAATGCACAAGATTAAAGAATGTCTTGATTCTGTTTTTAGACACCAAAAGTCATGTACATATATGATGGAATTCTTGATGGGAGTGAGGCTTGGACTCCGATTCCTCTGATGTATGCAGTGAAGCTCTAAAGCCTTAGGACTAGGACCCTACTGGTCCCCCTACCTTGGGCTGGTCCAACTTCGTCAGGCTGCGTTTTGGTAATTCGGGCTTGTTCACTGAGGCACATTGAGTGCATTTGCCCAGAATGCAGCCTAGAGTCCGTCGCCGCCATCTATCAATCTCACTGCTCCAATATGTGGGAAAGGGAGGGCAGGGGGGTTAATGAGGTACGCAACCTAATCACACTCTTAATCGCATGGGTTCAAAACTGGGTTTCAATTGCCTATGAAAAGTGCGATATAACATCGTCCATACTGGCATAATATGCATACATATATACTTTTATATTTAAAACCAGCAGCCCGTCCCAACGTTGTCCGGGTATGAATTGCTGCCGGCCAGTAGTATATTGTTTTGTAGGAGTTCGTTTTGATAGCATTTCTTGTCGGTGACAGGCCTGTGAAACGCTCCGATTCACAGTGCACTGCTGATGCACTTAAGAGTGCGCATTCAGTAGTGTGTGAACTCGAGTTTCCTTACTTTATTTTTCCTTGCAATATTATATTGCGCTAACATGGCATGAGCACAATTTACATTACAGAAGAACACATTCATTTGTGGTAGGCACGGGGAGACAAAGCAATTTGCCTGGAATCACAGGATGTTGACCTGATGCCGAGATTCGAACGTAGCTCCCCAGCTCTAAAGTTCGAAATTCTAGAACTTGTGGCGGGAGGTGTGTCTAAAAGTGCATGTCGGTGCTGGCCATCAATGAGAGAGACCTGTGCATTTTTCAAATCGGTGGTGAAAAAATATGAGTATGTTGCTGGAGATGTGGGCCGCCGTGCCACCAATGTACTTACCGGGGAGGGTAAACACCCATTATTCCGCAACTTTCTTTCCGCAGACCATCACTCCGCATACTTTCATTATGAAAGTACCATGACTCCGCAATGCCATTATAACGCATGGCATTACATTTTATATGCTTTTACCATCCATACATTTACAACGAAATTCGTTGTAAATGCATGAATGGTAAAAGCATGTTTTTTTAAAATGTTTGGATAAGGTAAGTATAGGTATAGGGGTATATGTTTTGGGGTACTGAGGTATATGTTTTGGGGTGTTTGGGTATTTTAAGGGTTCAGATATAGTTTTGGGTTATGGGGTACAGGGGTAGTTTTAGCGTTTAGGGATAGGTATGGGTTTTGGGGCACAGGCGTATTTTTAGGGTTCAGGGCTAGGTTTGGGTTTTGGGGTATAGGGGTATTTTTAGGGTTCAGGGGTAGTTTTGGGGTACAGGAGTATTTTAAGGGTTCAGGGCTAGGTTTGGGTTTTGGGGTACAGTGGTATTTTTAGGGTTCAGGGCTAGGTTTGGGTTTTGGGGTACAGGTGTATTTTAGGGTTCAGGGGTAGGTTTGGATTTTGGGGTACAGGGTTATTTTTATGGTTCAGGGCTAGGTTTGGGTTTTGGGGTGCAGGGGTATTTTTAGGGTTAAGGGGTAGGTTTGGGTTTTGGGGTACAGGAGTATTTTAAGGGTTCAGGGCTAGGTTTGGGTTTTGGGGTACAGGGGTATTTCAGGGTTCAGGGGTAGGTTTGTTTTTTGGGGTACAGAGGTATTTTTAGGATTTAGGTATAGGTTTGGGTTTTGGGGTACAGGGTATATTTATAGGGTTGAGATGGGTTAGTGTTTAAGGGTGTTGGGGTATTTTAAGGAATAAGGGTGGGGTTTAATTATGGGGTGCAGGGGTATTTAAAGGGAGCAGGGTGAACACCCGGAGCTGGAATGTACAGAACCTGGGAAAAAAACAATGAAATAATTGCCACAACGCGCCCCACTGATGATGGACAGAATGCAGAACAATGTCTTACATTCACCCCAATACAGAGATCAGGGCCTAAATCCATAATTTGTTTTGCCCTCCACATCATCTCAGCCTTGACCCTGTGCCTCATGGGAACATTCCAGGCCAAACTGCCAAGCCATGTCTCTCCTGGACCAGACTCAATCATTCTAAGACCAATTTCCGACTATCAGCTGTCTTTAACCAGGATAGCTTGACTCCAGTGATGTGGAGAGCATGGGACTCACGTCTGAGCATACCCATCCTACTCGGTGTGACAAATGCAAAAACAACAATTGATGCACAGAATGCAGAACAATATCATACATTCACCCCAGTACAGAGATCTGGGTCTAAAGCCATCGTTTTTTTGCACTCCACACCACCCCAGTTCAGACATGGCCATATGCAAATCAGCCTTGACCCTGTGCCTCATGGGAACAGTCCAGCCCGAAGGGCGGAACGTACCACACGCCCCCAGCATTTGTCACTCCCCCCAGCACAAGCCCACAGCACAATGCAGACACGCCCACAAGGGACTACTTTGCTGTCACGGTTCTTTAACTTTTTAAATGTATATGGTGGGCGTCTGCATAGCCTATGTCCTTCTGCTGCAACTGCCCTTTCCAACGCTGTATTGGGTGTTGTGATTGGTGCTGTGGTTCCTGAGATTACCCGCCTCAGAGGTTTGGGCTCTCTCTTTATTATATTAGTATGGATTTTCCTCACTTCCACCTCTCATCCTTTTACTCTTTCCTCTGGTCCTTTCATTAATACCTTCCATCCTCTTGTCAGTGCCTCCTGGCCGTTCTCTATCTCTATTCTCATCCCTTTTGATTCCCCTCCCCTCGTATTTCTTCTCTCAATAATTCCTTTCGCTCCCTTATTTACCACTTGTTTCCTTCTCACCTCTGTAGCCCTACAGATTGTTTCCTCTTCACCTATATAGCCCCTTCTGTGTTTTTCAAATGTTCTTCCTGTTTCTCTTGCTGTCTCCTCTCCCTCCGTGTGTATTCAGTGTAGGAGAGAGGTGGTCCATTTCCCTACAGGGGATGGACTTTACAGTGGAACATAGACCTGGTACTGATCATGGCAATGCCGATGGGCTCTCCAGATACTTCCACTTAGAACAAGAAGACTCACCTGGTCAAGGTTAGCTTATTGTCCCAAAGTTTGGGGGGGGTCATGTAGGAGAGTAGGGTCTGCAATCCTATGATCACCCAGATTTTTTGCTTTTGTTTCACTGGTTTAAGACTTTCTCTGGCTGTGGGCCTGCCAATCAGACCCACAGCCTGGCTGTTCTCTTTCTAAATTATCACATGTACCCTAGGTGCATTTACCAATTGGTACTGGGCCACCTTATCAGACCCTGTAACTCAGGGCATAGGTGTACCCAGGGCTGCCAGGGGCTGCAGCATGTATTATGCCACCCCTGGCTGGCCTCTTAAATTTGACACAACTGGCTGCATGACAGCTGGGGCAAAGTCGTGTAATCACCCTTTGCTGTAGGTGTAGTATACCTATACCTAACCCTAAAATGGACACACAGATTCCTATCAGTCACTCCTATGGCAGGCCTTGACAATCCTGAAGGCAGAGTGCTTGGAATCGTGTGAGATGGTGCTCTGGCATGAGCTGAGCCTGTCTGCAGCTTGCGGAACCAAGTCCTAATAGCTGTTCCATGATATCGCATACCATATACTCTTAAGTGCATTATAATCCTCGCGGTTAAATGCTAACTTTGGTATTGCTTTATCAAAACATGTCGAGTAAGGTGTCATACGAATTGGAATACTAACCCCTCGCCAATTCTGGCGACGGGGTTAGCATTCCACCCTTCTAGAGGGACACGACATGTATGTAACTGTGAACACCGGTTAAAGTTAACTGAAGCCTCAGCTCCACAAAATGGATGCTGCCACCACAGACACGAGTCTGACCCCCTGCAGCTGGGAGTCCTTCCAGCGAGGGGAGCCTGGACAAAGGGTTTCCTGTCAGGGGCGGTGCTAGCACCGTCCCAGACATGGTTTTGTGTATCCTGGGTAGGCAGGGCTTTATAGGAAGGTGACTGCTGAGTGGCACCCCGGTGCTCACTACGCATAGGCCGGTCTGAACCAGTTCCAGGGGCACACCAGCCCCTGGCCTGGGGAAGTCCGGCATGGCAGAGGGGTGTAACCACCCCCCTCCTAGTCCCACCCATAGGCAGGACCTAGTCACCGGGTCAGCCCCCTTTTTTAGTATAAAGATGGGAACGGGCCCCCTGTTCAAATTAGATCATCTTTGGAATCAAGACACGACTTTCTGCGAAAGGACTTCAAGATTTCTTCCTCAAGATTCTCCCTTGTGGCTAAGGAGTAGTCACCCTGCATCCGCAGGCACCATCCTAAAGAACACTGCGGTCTGCTGCAAGTCCTTCATCACGAATCCGACGACCCAGCTCGACGAGACCCGGCTTCCCTGGCACCTCTGACCTCTACTCACCTCTACAGCAAAGCTGAGAACCGTGAGTGCGACGAGACCTCGAGGGACCGACGATCGCCAAGACTGCACGACCTCTTTACAGCAAGCCCACCGAGTCTTCCACTGGTGAGTGCTTTGAGGTCCGAGAAGCCCCAACCCTCCGCAGCTCCAGCATCCAAGATCAGCCTCCCTGCATCTCCACGATCGGCGTGGGGCCCTTCTGCTGTTTGCTGTGCACCGCGTTGTTTGGCTACTAGCCGGCTGGCTTGTGGCCTTCTGAACGACGCCCGACGACATCACTGCTGCTGGTCTGGTTGCTCCAGACTGGCCCTTGCTTCCTTCTTGAAGAGAGGCACCCCGGACCCTCCTGGTCCACCCCAGACGCCATTTTAGGTCCACCGCGTGGGCTTGAATTTGCCAAGGCTTTGTTGCCCAATCCTGGGTCCAGCGACGCCGACCGCTTCTATCTTCGTGGGACAGCTCGATCCTCCTTCCTGGTCGCCGACAACGCCTCCTGGTCCGTGAGATCTCCGAGCCCAGCGTCACCCACACGCCTTGTCGAGGTGGCTACCATCCGGTGCCCTCCTGGTGCCCACTGACTACTGGCTAGTAGTCTCGAACTTGGTCCCCTCTGCTTTCAGGTGTCATCTTCCATCGATCCAGGCTTGGATCCACCGAACTTTCTTCACTGGTCGCCTGCCAGCAACTTCTTTCTTCCAGGCTCCTGGTCCGTCAACGAGGATTCCCGACGTCCTTTGAGTCCTATGCAGCTGCAGCCCCTGGGCTAGGTAACTTCGGCATTTCGGTGCCCCAGCATAGCCTCAGTATCCAAGGGTCAGAATCCACTTTCGTTTTCTTCCTACCAGGTCGGGTTCGCCCGAGAACACTAACTTTGCAAATTCTAGCTACCATAGACTTTGTCCCGCATCTCGCGTGAGAGTGCACACACTGCACCCGAGTCCCCTGGGTCTCCTAGAAGTAATCTAACGATTCTATAGTCAAGTCCTAGCGATTCCAAAGCCTATTAGTACTGTACTTACCTGCTAGTAATTTCGCATTCCACTTTTCAAGTATATGGTTTTCCGTGCCCCTCGGGCATTTGTATATACTGTGCTAACTTAAGTATTTTTGTAAGAGTTCTGGTTTGTGCTTAGTACCCTGTCCTCATAAAGAGTACAGGGCTGTTGTGATTCTTAATAAATAACTGTTTATTTTCATAACACTTGTGTGGTGTCCTTTCACTTGGTGTTCAAGGGGTATATGTGGTATAACAGCTGGCTTAACACGCCCTCTCGAGTCTTTAGCCTTAGACTGCTCGTATCCACGCTACTAGGATAGCTGGTCTATAAGGTTGACTTACAACCAATCATCAATAAGGGTTGCTGGACTGATACATAGTGTTCACTAGAATAGTGAGCACTGCATATCAGGCCACCTTCTCACATTCAGTTCCTTACTTTTTTCTTTGCATCCATAACTTAGCTCTATGTTACCATCCTCTACTCCGGTAATTCCCTCACCCTTTCAGTCCTTTCGTCATCCTTCAATTCTCCTTTTCTATCATTCTTTACTGTCTACCTTCCAGATCTAATTCATTTAATGTAAAGCACCCTTTTGGCTACTGTCAAAGCAAACAGCAAGAGTAAATCAGTCATCAATTATCTAAGGAAGTAATTGTTTTTTTAATGATCCCCAGGTAAGAGAGCAGAATATTGATATCCTATACCTCAAAATAGATTATTGAATTTTGAATTTGAATTTAAAAACATTTATATAGCGCTCTGCTACCATGCGGTTTCTTGGCGCTTTAGGACTGCGAGGGGGGTGGCAGGAGCGGAGGGGGATCAGACCTTGTAGGCTTGGGAAAAGAGCAGAGTTTTAAGACCCTTCCGAAACTCTATGTAGGTGGAAGTCATTCGGAGTTCGGTCGGGAGGGAGTTCCAGAACGCAGGAGCGAGAACTGCAAATTTTGTTCCTCCGGCCTTTTTCTTACGGAAACTGGGGATGGTTAGCAGGGCCTGATGGGAGGAGCGGAGCTCTCTGCCAGGTGCGTAGGGTTTGATGGCGGAGCAGATGAACTCCGGGGCGGTGCCCATTTTGGCCTGGAAGGTGGTACAGCCGAGTTTGAACAAGGCACGCTCTTTCACCGGCAGCCAGTGCAGTGCCTGCATTAGGGGGGTGGCCCGATGGAATTTGGGCAGGCCGTGGATCAGACGGGCAGCCTGGTTCTGCACTAGCTGCAAGCGGCGAATGGCGTAGGCTGGGGCGCCGTTCTAAATGATGTTGCCATAATCGAGGCGCGAGAGCACCATGGCCATCACTATAATTTTTAACGCAGGCAGAGAGAAGAAGCGAGAGATCTTCCTAATAGTTCTAAGAGAGAAAAAACAAGGAGAGACAACTGAGGAGACCTGTGAGTGAACGGAGAGTGAAGAATTGAGGAAAATGCCAAGGATTTTGACCTTGGAGACAGGGAGCGGGGGGACACCAAGTGAGGAAGGCCAGTGGGAGGGGGACCAGGGACTGCAACCACCTCCAGTCAAGACTAACTCCATCTTATCTGGATTGAGTTTGAGGTGGTTGCAGTTCATCCAGTCCTGGATGAACAACATGACGGACTGGACGTTCTGGGAGGAGGAAGGGGAGTGGGAAAGGTTGAAAATTAGCTGGAGGTCATCGGCGTAATTAAACACCGTGACCTCGAGCTGCTGTAACATAAAAATGAGAGGGTAGATGTATAAATTAAACAAAAGAGGGGAAAGTGAGGAACCTTGGGGGACTCCACAAACGACCCTGCGAGGAGCAGCGGTAAAACCAGGTAGGTGAACCGCCTGAGCCCTGTCGCTCAGGAAGGACTCAAGCCAGGCGAGGGCCAGGCCCTCGATGCCCGCCGCCTTGACACGGGTGAGAAGGGTGGAATGGTCCACCGTGTCAAAAGCGGCGGACAGATCTAGAAGGATGAGGGCCTGCTGACAATTAGTGTTGATGCCCTCGCGTAGGCTGTCCATCACTGAGGTCACCACCCGCTCGGTGGAGTGGAGCGGGCGGAAGCCCGCCTGCCTGGTAGAGAGGCAGTGGTTGGTTTCCACATAGGCGCTCAGGGTGCTGGTCACGTGGGCTTCTAGAACTTTACCCAAGTAGGGCAGGAGGGAGATGGGATGGTAGTTGGAAGGGGAGGAAGGATCTGCACCGGGTTTTTTTAGAATGGGAATAATAGCCGCAAATTTGTGAGCAGTGGGGACCGCTCCGTTGCTGAGCGAGTCGTTCAAAAGTGTGAGGGGGGGAGTGGGGCAATTTAGGAAGATTTCTCTTAGGATGTGAGCGGGGCAAAGTCGAGGGGGGAGCCTGACTTTACCTTTTGAAGCAGGGGGAAGAGCGTAACCTTGGTTAAGGGGGGAATGGAAGTGAGTTTAGACGTGATAGCGGGCGGGGAAGGGTTAGTAAAAGTGGGGGAAGGGAGAGGAATGTTGGCTTTAATCTTTGCGACCTTGTCAACGAAGAAATCGTTGAGTAAGTCGCAGAGCGGTTGGGAGGGGGGAATGGAAGCCGCAGCTCTATTAGACGAAGCAAGTTCATGAACTGTGGCAAAAATCTCCTTAGTTTGGGATTCCGCTGCCAATATCCTGTTGGAATAGAACAGGGTCTTAGCATCAAGGATACCCTGCTTGTATGTCTTAAGCACGGAGAGGTAGATGGTTTTTTTTAAAGGGCAGTATTCTCTTCTCCATACACGCTCTGCTCTGCAAGCGGCCAGTTTCATTGCCTTGAGGTCAGGGGTGAACCAACGGTTAGCGGCGTGAGCTCACTTAACCGTGATCCGCCTCAAGGGGGCGAAGTCTTCGCCAGCTCGGGTCAGCCACCCATCGATAGTGGCCAACTGATCCGGGGCGGCGAGGCCGGAGAGATCGGGGCAGGCGTTGACTAGGGATGAGTGGAAGGATGGCATGTCTGCCTTACCCCATTTCCTAACCCAGGTGTTCTTGGGAAGGGGAGGTTTAGCCGCTGGGGCTAAGGCAAGGGAGAAGGAGATTAAAAAATGGTCCGACCAAGGAAAGGGGATATGGCAGGGGAGGAGGTAGGGATGTTCAGGGTCCAAACCTGGTCGAGTGAGTGGCCATGCACATGGGTGGGACTGTGGACATGGGTGGTGAAGTTGAGGCTGGTCATAAGATCGGTGAACTCCTTGGATAAAGAGCTTTCGGCCGGGTCGTTGGGCCAAAAGTTAAGGTCACCCAGGACCAGTACTGACGAGTTATTAACGACCAGATTTGCGAGGATGTCCTGGAGGCAAGAAACAAAGGTGGGGGTGAGGTTAGGGGGGGCGGTAGATAAGAACAGCAGTTAGGGGAGTGGCATGAGAGATTATTCTGGTATGCTTAGAGAAACCGACTTGATGAGTAATTTATATTCATGACAATATTTAATATTAGCGAACTGAGAGAAATGAGCACCAAAGCACAAATTACGACAACACGTTACCTTTTAAAAAATAGCAACATATTAAACGCATTCAGTTTCTTGGAGACACAATTTTTCATCTCTATTCCTAGATCTTCTAAGTATTCTAAAAAGTTGTAAATGAATCTAGGAAATAATTCTCATGGTATTAGCTGCTTGGAGTGAGAACGGGGAGGTGTCTAGATACTGACCCTAGGTTTTGGTCTGGGACATTCACGTCTCCTCTAAGCTCAGTAGGTGATTTCGTGGACTATGCCAAGCCCTTCGAAGGAAATCCTCTGAGAAATTGGGGGCCATTGGAGGTGTGACATACAACGTTACTAAGCTCTGTGGCTGTAAGATGTAGAAGAAGCCTTACTGCTGCCTTTTGCACGTCCTGGGTTTTGCACTTGAGTAACAGAGCAAGGCCTACATACAGTCCACTGGATTCTTCTATTTCTGTCACTATGCTGGGTAATATGTGGAGATCTTAATCCTGGAAATTTATGTGAGGTTTATATTCAGTAGGGCCTTGAGGAAGAAAAAGGATGCTTTCCATATCGTGTTGACGTATTAACGTGTGAGATGAATAGCTGGATGGAGATAAGGATGGATGGAGAGAAGAGTGGGTGTGAGCGTAGCTAGGTGGGGGCGGTCCGCATCAGGCGGCACTATTTTGGGGACGGGGGCTGTCTAGACCTGGGCCGTGTCATGTATGTGTATGTCACTTGCATGATTGAGGTAACTATTAGCGGCGATACTACGTGTCTCTCGGACCTCTTTCAGGTGCTCGCCGTCCTTTTTTCCCGAGCACCCTCCCAGGGGGGCGGCAATCTGAAGGATAGCCCCGGGCTCCACAAGCTCTAGCTACGCCCCTGACAGCAGCAGCTGTGAACAAAGTCAAACATTAAAATGTTGGAGCTCCGGCCTTCTACCAGCCATTAGAAGCCCGGGGCACTCCATTGTTTTCAATGGATACTCGCAACGCCATTGCCGCTGCTGGCGCTGCCTGCCTGCTACCTTGTTTTGCCAGTTTGGGAACTGCAACCCCCTGCAAACATCTTTCCCAGGAGGGAGAGACCTCTACACGTGCACGAAAAATACCAATGAACCCCAGCGGAGCTGGATGCACGTGGGCCACACCCTGGCGAAGTCCAGGCCAAGGGTGGGCCCGTCTGCATCCCTAAGAGCCCGGCTGGGCCACTCCTCTTGGTGCCCCGTTTCAGGATATATTTCTTGAACATTAACATTATCAGCGCTTGTGAAGAAAGCTGGAAGAGGGGAGTTAGCACTAACAGGAGGCTGCCATAAAGCAATTTAATTCAACCTGCACCGGATAACAGGTACTCTCCCCTTCTTTTTTTGACGTTCCAGTGGCGACAGGGGCTTCACCTTATTTCCAAGATAGCATTAAGCCACTTTGCGTGGCTTAACACTGCCATTTAAATAAGGCCCCTTTTCACACTATACTTACTGTGAAAGGGGAGGGCAATGGGTGTTACTTTAGGCGTTCCACCTCAACACCCATTGATTTTGACGCTGCCCCCTATTTACAAGGGAGGCGTAAATAGGAAGTAATGTTTCATTTCTCCTCGTTTTCGCTGTTTTCATGTGTGCTGCGTTGTGCAGCACACATGGAAACAGCAAAAGGGTATTGATTGTTTATGTAGAGGAACGGTCCCCGTTCCTGCTCATAAATAATAATTTTTAAAAAATGCAGATTTGCAACTTCTGTGTGTGTTGCATTGAGCAGCACACATAGAAGTTACAAAACAGCATTTACAGATTGTGTATGTGCAGGATGGGGGACCTTCCTGCACATAAACAGTCTTCCCCTGCACTCAGACATCCTTGCTCTATGGTGCAAGGGTGCCTGTGTTGGCGCTAGGCTGCTAAGTCGGAAATGCAAGGCTACACCATATTCTTGTAAATATGGTGCAGCCGAGCGTTTCTGAAATGACTTAATTTGCTAATCATTTCTAAATACATTTTACTTGGGGGGTTGAAACAGATACAAGATAATGCTGGGTTAAAGTGATTGAAAGCGGGCGCCCGTGTTACTGCTTAAAAAAACTCAAGCAGTTTCAGCTGAAGCAGCACATGTACGGCCTGCAGTAAGAGAAACTCAATAAAGTAAATAGTGCGTACAGACTAAATAACAGGTCCCTTGTAACAACCGAAGTAAGGGGGCCAGTCACCATGGGAGGGTACAAATGAAGACAAGGCCGTACTAAGGAGGGACTAACAAGCCTAATAATGAATCTGAAGGCGGCATTTACGAAAGACAATGACGCAAGCCAATGAAAACTATGGGAGGAGAGCAGGCGGGGCTTCTCTCCCAGACTCAACTACAGCAGATCTACAGAGCGAGCAGCGCAGCTCAAAAAATTATTTCTAATCAATACTCACCAATTCCCTGAAACCCTAAAACACACAAAATCATGCATCAATGGGGCCCATAACACTGCGCATTTACTCTGTTCACTTACACTTGGCTTCAAGGCTTTGGTGAATCGCGATGGAGAAATGCTGTAACATTTGGTGGGGCATCTAAACCTATTTAACTATTTATTATTTACACCTGCAGCTTTAAAACATTTTACCATGGTTTTATTTCAAACATTGAATTATTCAGACACAACACCATAGTGGCAATGGATCTACTAGAATGAAAATTAGTCGTAGGAAGAATCAAAGACCAGCTTTTACTTCTTCATTTATCTAATTTTTATTAAAGCAAAACTTTATTATGTCTGAAATTTATGCATTAGTCAATTCTTTATTCAGAAAAATCTTAAAACTTTATTTCATAATGATCATTTTATATAGAGCTCAGAAAAATCGCATTTCAGAAGTCAGTTAAAGTTTAGTAAAGGACAGATAGTTCCAAATTAATTCTCTCCTAACATCCCTAACTAACACCCTCATCTTATCCTTCAATCCTGCAACCAAACAAGGAAAAAATCCTTGAGTGGCAACATCCGTGAGTTTTCACACGATCACAGCGCTTAAACATCCAGGTTTGGCACCCATCCTAGGTTCCGGGCTATAGCACCTTGAACTTTCTCGAGCGCAAGCAGTTCACTCTGACCTGCAGGCTTTTGGCGCGCCTGCGCTGTCCAGCTCTTGCTCACAGTTTACCCAAGCAGCCATTTTCGTTTAGGCCTCAGATGCCACTTTTTGGAACTATCATATAAACAAACACAAATTCATGTTAATGATTGAATTTAAGCCCATTCTGTTTACCTCCCACCATACTAATGTTTCCCATTAGTTGTTACTTAGCAAATAAGCCACATAAATGCGCTTTATACTTATAATTTTGACAACTCCATAGCACAAACGAGTACAGTGAGCACATTTAAATTGCGTTTTGTTTATAATTAAGCTGCACATTAGTTCACAACACAAGGACAATACATATTAGCTGGTATTATTGCGACATACAAGCAAAATTAGTAATCCCGTGTGTAATAATAAAAATAATGTGTGCATTTTACTCTAAGGTTGGTTAATTTTACAAAACGTGCCAATCAGTAAATATTAATGTAATCGGGCATTGACTTCAAGAGGGGTACACAAAATTTTGCGTTGCCACCTCGCTCCATCAGAGCCACTAGTCTC